>NW_022630550.1:99193-138310 GCF_010909765.2 Amblyraja radiata | reverse complement strand
ATCTGGTGGAAGGATGTTTAGATGTTTTCTGTCCTTCTCGGACAAAGGTTGTTGCCCTTAGGGGGAGGGGGTTGCTTGCTCTCGGAGGCAAGGAGTTGGTCGCACACCGCCTGTTCTCAAGGGCTGATGCCAGGCTTTTAGTACCTGATTATGCCGCCACGTGTATCTCCCTTGCGTGAGGCTGGTCTTGCAGCCTACCATGATGTGTTTGAGGGTCGCTGGAGTTGGGCAGAGGGCACAGGTTGGATCCTCGCCGTACCACTGATGGAGGTTCTTTGGTGATGGAAGCACGTCATAAGTCGCTCTGATGATGAAGCTGATCTTGCTTGCTTCCATTTCCCATAGTTCTTTCCAGCTGATCTTCCTCCGCTCCACACCTTCCCACTGCATCCATTGCCCCTGTTTGGCAAGAGAGAACCGCCTTTGCACTTCTTGCGGCCTCCTCTTGTCGCCGCACCTCCTCGACCACCAATGTCCTCCGCTCTGATGTTGTGGCCTTTCGCCAAGTTGGTTTACCTTGTCGTAAGGCCAAAGCCTCCTCTTCCCTGCTGGACTTGCCCCACGATGTCTTTGTATCTCAGGGCTGATGAAGCTTGCTGTAATGCATCAGATGGCGTCCACTTCCGGCCAGTTACTAGGGGCGGCGCAACAGCACTGATGTCTTGTCTCTAGAGTCCCTCAGTGTCATCTGAAGTCTTACTTTAGAACACTTGTATTCCTCTGTTAGACTAGTGAGAGGTAGTTCCAGGACCCCTTTGCCATATAGGCCGATGTTAGTTAGACATCGTGGGACCCCGAGCCATTTCTTCGCGTATGAAGTTATGGTTCGCTCCATCTTCTCCACAGTTGTTATTGGGGCTTCATAAATGGTCAGTGGCCACATTGTCCGAGGGAAGGAGTCCAAACTGTAGGCACCAGAGCTTCAGTTTCCCAGGCAGTAGGGTCTGATTGATGTTCTCCAGGCCATTGACAATTTCTTGCCTTAGTTGTTCCACCTGCTCTTTATCCTTGAGACTTGCATTGTACCATCTGCCCAGGCTTTTAACTGGCTGTTCAGACACTGTTGGTATAGGGTCGTCACCGATACAGAACCTTGTGTCTCTAAGCACCCCCTTGACTATGGAGATGCTTCGAGATTTACATGGTTTGATCTTCATTCGGGCCCACTTGATGTTCTCCTGCAGCTTTCCAAGTAGCCGCTTGGTGCATGCTGCAGTAGTGGTTAGTGTGGTCATGTCGTCCATGTATGCCCTGATGGTGGCAGACGGAGCCCAGCCCTGGTTCGTTCACCGCCCACCACCCATTTTGAGGCCCTGATGATGACTTCCATGGCCATTGTAAAGGCCAAGGGTGAGACTGTGCAGCCTGCCATGATGCCTACTTCCAAGCGCTGCCATGTTGTACTGAAGTCAGCTGTTGTGAAGCACAGCTGCAGGTCTTGGAAATAGCTCTTGACCAGTGTGGTGATGAGCTCTGGTACATGGAAAAAGGCAAAAGATTCCCAAAGGAGTTCATGGGGAACTGAACCAAATGCATTGGCCAGATCGAGGAAGATCACATGTAGGTCTCTCTTCTCCTTCTTAGCTGCTTGGATCTGGTGCCAGATCATGCTTGTATGCTCCAAGCAGCCCGAAAATCCTGGAATTCCTGCTTTCTGTACAGATGTATCAATGTACTTGTTTGTTACCAGATAGGTGGACAGCCTTTGTGATACAATGCTGAAAAGATTTTTCCCTCGACGTTGAGGAGACATATTGGCCGGAATTGGCTGATGTCTGACGCATCCTTTTCTTTAGGTATTAGCACGCCGCCGGCCCTTCGCCACGCCTTAGGTATTGTTTGCTTCTTCCACACCACCCTCATGAGCTTCCATAGAAAGCGTAACACATCCGGTGCGTTCTTGTAGAGCTTGTATGGTACTCCATTTGGCCCCGGAGCTGATGCTGCTCTTGCTCGCCGGACAGTGTTCTCTACCTCTTTCCATCTTGGAGGGCTGGTGTCCAGGTTGAATTCAGGTGGTTGAATAGGCTGGGATGTCATGTGGGATGACTAACTGCTCATGCCTTTTCGTGTCTTGGTGGGCCTTTTCCAGGTGTTCCTCCAATTCCCGTTTTGATGTTTTCAAAGTTCCACTTTTTCCTTTGCGAAGAGGTCTTTGATGAACTTGAAAGGGTCTTTGTAGAACCGTGTTCTTGTGTGTTCTTTCTTCCTGCGAAGTTTCCTCAGTTCTCTGCTTTTCGCAAGGTTGCCAATCGGCTCTTGATGTCCTCTTGGAGTAGCATGAGACCTTCTCTCTCTGCCTCAGTTGCTTTTTTCCATTGCTTTTTCAACTGTCTCCTCTCTCTGATTAGCCTCTCGATCTCCTGCTGCCTCCTAGACTTGATTGGTGTTGGTAATTTCTTTCCACCTCTCCCTTTACTCACCCCAAACCGTTCTTCTCCATAGCTGTAGATTGTGTTGCCCATACCTTTCAAGCTTTTCCACTGCTGTGCCCGCTTGTTGCTCCAAGATATGTATAAGGTCACTGTTGACCGTCTCCCACTCTTTCTTTCAACAGCTTTGGGCCATTTCACTCCAGGTTTGTGCCCTTTGATCTTTCCCTCCAATGGAGGTCTTTGTCGTTGTTGCGTGGGCTCCTCCACCGGCATTTCTGTGCTTGTATCACCCTCTTCAGTGACATGGGTGCTGATGCTCTGCGAACTTTGGTTTGAGTCCTGTCGCTGTGCTTCACTCGACTGATTTGACTGGTTGCTTCGTAAGAAGTACTGGTCAATGCGAGGCCCATGTCTCTGCTCTCTCAAGCACTTTTTCCTCCCTTGGTGGATCTTCAAGCCCTTCACTGATGTAATTTTCTCCCAACCACAAATGCACACCTGAAGTTTGTGTCCCGCAGCTGTTGTGGATGTCTCATGTGCCATGCTCTCCTTGTCAGTAGTCGTTTCCGATCCTTGGTCTGTAACCGTGTTATCAATCGGTGAGCCATCTTCCGCCCCCGCTCTCGCAGGCTCTAGGGGTATTCTCTTTAATTACTTTTAGTAGCATTTAGCGGGTGTCTCCAACTAACTGAAACAGCGTTGGGACTGCTATCATGGGTAGCTAGCCCATACGGCCCCAGTGGGGTCTGTTCCCTCCTGTCAGCTGTCTCTCCCAGCTGTCACGTGGACTTTCCCATGTTGTCAGCTGTCCTTTTCACAGCAGTCACTGGACGAGTCAGATTATCAGAATCAAATACACAGGACAAGATGTTAAGAAGTCCCTTGTGCCAATAGGTGGGGAGCATTTCACGACATTCGTTGATTGTTGAGAGTGGTAGACGCTCAACATCTGTGGGGGGGGGGGGGCGGGGGGGGGGGGGTGGGGGAGTGGATACGTATATCTTGGCCTGGGTAACCTTTAGGACAGTTGGGCACAGGACACATCATCAGTAGTGTACCCTTGCATCACTGGGTGTTTCGGCCTTTTATCACTATACACCCTCCACAAGGGCGGCCCGCTGCAGGATGATCAGCCCTCAGCGCGTGTCCGGTGTCAACCGTCCCAAAGATTCACCCTGAAATACTTGGGGCCCAGCATGGATCTTTCCGCTTGAGCCAAATCCACCGGCTGCTTCTTTCAGCCGCCTCTGAGAGTGATCTTATGGTCTTCCGCAGAGCCTGACCGTGGATTCCAAGCTCCTTCAGCAGTCTGATGGTAGATGACGCAACAAATCCTCTGCATCCCACTTCAACTGGATAGACTTTGGTGTTCCAGCCACGCTGCGTTGCCTCTGCTGCAAGCTCTGCGTAACGCAGCTTCTTACGCTCATAGGCCTCCTCAACAGAGTTCTCCCATGGAACTGTGAGCTCTATGATGTAAGCAGTCTTCTGTGAAGGGGACCAGAACACCAAGTCTGGCCTGAGGTTGGTGGAAGCAATTTCAGGTGGAAAAACTAGTTGTCGGCCAATGTCCGCCAGCATCCTCCAGTCGCGGGCCCTGCATAGGTTTCCTTCTTCTGATCTGGTGGAAGGATGTTTAGATGTTTTCTGTCCTTCTCGGACAAAGGTTGTTGCCCTTAGGGGAGGGGGTTGCTTGCTCTCGGAGGCAAGGAGTTGGTCGCACACCGCCTGTTCTCAAGGGCTGATGCCAGGCTTTTTAGTACCTGATTATGCCGCCACGTGTATCTCCCTTGCGTGAGGCTGGTCTTGCAGCCTACCATGATGTGTTTGAGGGTCGCTGGAGTTGGGCAGAGGGCACAGGTTGGATCCTCGCCGTACCACTGATGGAGGTTCTTTGGTGATGGAAGCACGTCATAAGTCGCTCTGATGATGAAGCTGATCTTGCTTGCTTCCATTTCCCATAGTTCTTTCCAGCTGATCTTCCTCCGCTCCACACCTTCCCACTGCATCCATTGCCCCTGTTTGGCAAGAGAGACCGCCTTTGCACTTCTTGCGGCCTCCTCTTGTCGCCGCACCTCCTCGACCACCAATGTCCTCCGCTCTGATGTTGTGGCCTTTCGCCAAGTTGGTTTACTTGTCGTAAGGCCAAAGCCTCCTCTTCCCTGCTGGACTTGCCCCACGATGTCTTTGTATCTCAGGGCTGATGAAGCTTGCTGTACTGCATCAGATGGCGTCCACTTCCGGCCAGTTACTAGGGGCGGCGCAACAGCACTGATGGTCTTGTCTCTAGAGTCCCTCAGTGTCATCTGAAGTCTTACTTTAGAACACTTGTATTCCTCTGTTAGACTAGTGAGAGGTAGTTCCAGGACCCCTTTGCCATATAGGCCGATGTTAGTTAGACATCGTGGGACCCCGAGCCATTTCTTCGCGTATGAAGTTATGGTTCGCTCCATCTTCTCCACAGTTGTTATTGGGGCTTCATAAATGGTCAGTGGCCACATTGTCCGAGGAAGGAGTCCAAACTGTAGGCACCAGAGCTTCAGTTTCCCAGGCAGTAGGGTCTGATTGATGTTCTCCAGGCCATTGACAATTTCTTGCCTTAGTTGTTCCACCTGCTCTTTATCCTTGAGACTTGCATTGTACCATCTGCCCAGGCTTTTAACTGGCTGTTCAGACACTGTTGGTATAGGGTCGTCACCGATACAGAACCTTGTGTCTCTAAGCACCCCCTTGACTATGGAGATGCTTCGAGATTTACATGGTTTGATCTTCATTCGGGCCCACTTGATGTTCTCCTGCAGCTTTCCAAGTAGCCGCTTGGTGCATGCTGCAGTAGTGGTTAGTGTGGTCATGTCGTCCATGTATGCCCTGATGGTGGCAGACGGAGGCCCAGCCCTGGTTCGTTCACCGCCCACCACCCATTTTGAGGCCATGATGATGACTTCCATGGCCATTGTAAAGGCCAAGGGTGAGACTGTGCAGCCTGCCATGATGCCTACTTCCAAGCGCTGCCATGTTGTACTGAAGTCAGCTGTTGTGAAGCACAGCTGCAGGTCTTGGAAATAGCTCTTGACCAGTGTGGTGATGAGCTCTGGTACATGGAAAAAGGCAAAAGATTCCCAAAGGAGTTCATGGGGAACTGAATCAAATGCATTGGCCAGATCGAGGAAGATCACATGTAGGTCTCTCTTCTCCTTCTTAGCTGCTTGGATCTGGTGCCAGATCATGCTTGTATGCTCCAAGCAGCCCAAAAATCCTGGAATTCCTGCTTTCTGTACAGATGTATCAATGTACTTGTTTGTTACCAGATAGGTGGACAGCCTTTGTGATACAATGCTGAAAAAGATTTTTCCCTCGACGTTGAGGAGACATATTGGCCGGAATTGGCTGATGTCTGACGCATCCTTTTCTTTAGGTATTAGCACGCCTCCGGCCCTTCGCCACGCCTTAGGTATTGTTTGCTTCTTCCACACCACCCTCATGAGCTTCCATAGAAAGCGTAACACATCCGGTGCGTTCTTGTAGAGCTTGTATGGTACTCCATTTGGCCCCGGAGCTGATGCTGCTCTTGCTCGCCGGACAGTGTTCTCTACCTCTTTCCATCTTGGAGGGCTGGTGTCCAGGTTGAATTCAGGTGGTTGAATAGGCGGGATGTCATGTGGAATGACTATCTGCTCATGCCTTTTCGTGTCTTGGTGGGCCTTTTCCAGGTGTTCCTCCAATTCCCGTTTTGATGTTTTCAAAGTTCCACTTTTTTCCTTTGCGAAGAGGTCTTTGATGAACTTGAAAGGGTCTTTGTAGAACCGTGTTCTTGTGTGTTCTTTCTTCCTGCGAAGTTTCCTCAAGTTCTCTGCTTTTCGCAAGGTTGTCAATCGGCTCTTGATGTCCTCTTGGAGTAGCATGAGACCTTCTCTCTCTGCCTCAGTTGCTTTTTTCCATTGCTTTTTCAACTGTCTCCTCTCTCTGATTAGCCTCTCGATCTCCTGCTGCCTCCTGGACTTGATTGGTGTTGGTAATTTCTTTCCACCTCTCCCTTTACTCACCCCAAACCGTTCTTCTCCATAGCTGTAGATTGTGTTGCCCATCCTTTCAAGCTTTCCACTGCTGTGCCCGCTTGTTGCTCCAAGATATGTATAAGGTCACTGTTGACCGTCTCCCACTCTTTCTTTTCAACAGCTTTGGGCCATTTCACTCCAGGTTTGTGCCCTTTGATCTTTCCCTCCAATGGAGGTCTTTGTCGTTGTTGCGTGGGCTCCTCCACCGGCATTTCTGTGCTTGTATCACCCTCTTCAGTGACATGGGTGCTGATGCTCTGCGAACTTTGGTTTGAGTCCTGTCGCTGTGCTTCACTCGACTGATTTGACTGGTTGCTTCGTAAGAAGTACTGGTCAATGCGAGGCCCATGTCTCTGCTCTCTCAAGCACTTTTTCCTCCCTTGGTGGATCTTCAAGCCCTTCACTGATGTAATTTTCTCCCAACCACAAATGCACACCTGAAGTTTGTGTCCCGCAGCTGTTGTGGATGTCTCATGTGCCATGCTCTCCTTGTCAGTAGTCGTTTCCGTTCCTTGGTCTGTAACCGTGTTATCAATCGGTGAGCCATCTTCCGCCCCCGCTCTCGCAGGCTCTAGGGGTATTCTCTTTAATTTACTTTAGTAGCATTTAGCGGGTGTCTCCAACTAACTGAAACAGCGTTGGGGACTGCTATCATGGGTAGCTAGCCCATGACGGCCCCAGTGGGGTCTGTTCCCTCCTGTCAGCTGTCTCTCCAAGCTGTCACGCGGACTTTCCCATGTTGTCAGCTGTCCTTTCACAGCAGTCACTGGACGAGTCCAGATTATCAGAATCAAATACACAGGACAAGATGTTAAGAAGTCCCTTGTGCCAATAGGTGGGGAGCATTTCACGACATTCGTTGATTGTTGAGAGTGGTAGACGCTCAACATCTGTGGGGGGGGGGGGGGGGCGGGGGGGGGGGGGGGTGGGGGAGTGGATACGTATATCTTGGCCTGGGTAACCTTTAGGACAGTTGGGCACAGGACACATCATCAGTAGTGTACCCTTGCATCACTGGGTGTTTCGGCCTTTTATCACTATACACCCTCCACAAGGGCGGCCCGCTGCAGGATGATCAGCCCTCAGCGCGTGTCCGGTGTCAAACCGTCCCAAAGATTCACCCTGAAATACTTGGGGCCCAGCATGGATCTTTCCGCTTGAGCCAAATCCACCGGCTGCTTCTTTCAGCCGCCTCTGAGAGTGATCTTATGGTCTTCCGCAGAGCCTGACCGTGGATTCCAAGCTCCTTCAGCAGTCTGATGGTAGATGACGCAACAAATCCTCTGCATCCCACTTCAACTGGATAGACTTTGGTGTTCCAGCCACGCTGCGTTGCCTCTGCTGCAAGCTCTGCGTAATGCAGCTTCTTACGCTCATAGGCCTCCTCAACAGAGTTCTCCCATGGAACTGTGAGCTCTATGATGTAAGCAGTCTTCTGTGAAGGGGACCAGAACACCAAGTCTGGCCTGAGGTTGGTGGAAGCAATTTCAGGTGGAAAAACTAGTTGTCGGCCAATGTCCGCCAGCATCCTCCAGTCGCGGGCCCTGCATAGGTTTCCTTCTTCTGATCTGGTGGAAGGATGTTTAGATGTTTTCTGTCCTTCTCGGACAAAGGTTGTTGCCCTTAGGGGGAGGGGGTTGCTTGCTCTCGGAGGCAAGGAGTTGGTCGCACACCGCCTGTTCTCAAGGGCTGATGCCAGGCTTTTTAGTACATGATTATGCCGCCACGTGTATCTCCCTTGCGTGAGGCTGGTCTTGCAGCCTACCATGATGTGTTTGAGGGTCGCTGGAGTTGGGCAGAGGGCACAGGTTGGATCCTCGCCGTACCACTGATGGAGGTTCTTTGGTGATGGAAGCACGTCATAAGTCGCTCTGATGATGAAGCTGATCTTGCTTGCTTCCATTTCCCATAGTTCTTTCCAGCTGATCTTCCTCCGCTCCACACCTTCCCACTGCATCCATTGCCCCTGTTTGGCAAGAGAGACCGCCTTTGCACTTCTTGCGGCCTCCTCTTGTCGCCGCACCTCCTCGACCACCAATGTCCTCCGCTCTGATGTTGTGGCCTTTCGCCAAGTTGGTTTACTTGTCGTAAGGCCAAAGCCTCCTCTTCCCTGCTGGACTTGCCCCACGATGTCTTTGTATCTCAGGGCTGATGAAGCTTGCTGTAATGCATCAGATGGCGTCCACTTCCGGCCAGTTACTAGGGGCGGCGCAACAGCACTGATGGTCTTGTCTCTAGAGTCCCTCAGTGTCATCTGAAGTCTTACTTTAGAACACTTGTATTCCTCTGTTAGACTAGTGAGAGGTAGTTCCAGGACCCCTTTGCCATATAGGCCGATGTTAGTTAGACATCGTGGGACCCCGAGCCATTTCTTCGCGTATGAAGTTATGGTTCGCTCCATCTTCTCCACAGTTGTTATTGGGGCTTCATAAATGGTCAGTGGCCACATTGTCCGAGGAAGGAGTCCAAACTGTAGGCACCAGAGCTTCAGTTTTCCCAGGCAGTAGGGTCTGATTGATGTTCTCCAGGCCATTGACAATTTCTTGCCTTAGTTGTTCCACCTGCTCTTTATCCTTGAGACTTGCATTGTACCATCTGCCCAGGCTTTTAACTGGCTGTTCAGACACTGTTGGTATAGGGTCGTCACCGATACAGAACCTTGTGTCTCTAAGCACCCCCTTGACTATGGAGATGCTTCGAGATTTACATGGTTTGATCTTCATTCGGGCCCACTTGATGTTCTCCTGCAGCTTTCCAAGTAGCCGCTTGGTGCATGCTGCAGTAGTGGTTAGTGTGGTCATGTCGTCCATGTATGCCCTGATGGGTGGCAGACGGAGCCCAGCCCTGGTTCGTTCACCGCCCACCACCCATTTTGAGGCCCTGATGATGACTTCCATGGCCATTGTAAAGGCCAAGGGTGAGACTGTGCAGCCTGCCATGATGCCTACTTCCAAGCGCTGCCATGTTGTACTGAAGTCAGCTGTTGTGAAGCACAGCTGCAGGTCTTGGAAATAGCTCTTGACCAGTGTGGTGATGAGCTCTGGTACATGGAAAAAGGCAAAAGATTCCCAAAGGAGTTCATGGGGAACTGAACCAAATGCATTGGCCAGATCGAGGAAGATCACATGTAGGTCTCTCTTCTCCTTCTTAGCTGCTTGGATCTGGTGCCAGATCATGCTTGTATGCTCCAAGCAGCCCGAAAATCCTGGAATTCCTGCTTTCTGTACAGATGTATCAATGTACTTTTTTGTTACCAGATAGGTGGACAGCCTTTGTGATACAATGCTGAAAAAGATTTTTCCCTCGACGTTGAGGAGACATATTGGCCGGAATTGGCTGATGTCTGACGCATTCTTTTCTTTAGGTATTAGCACGCCGCCGGCCCTTCGCCACGCCTTAGGTATTGTTTGCTTCTTCCACACCACCCTCATGAGCTTCCATAGAAAGCGTAACACATCCGGTGCGTTCTTGTAGAGCTTGTATGGTACTCCATTTGGCCCCGGAGCTGATGCTGCTCTTGCTCGCCGGACAGTGTTCTCTACCTCTTTCCATCTTGGAGGGCTGGTGTCCAGGTTGAATTCAGGTGGTTGAATAGGCGGGATGTCATGTGGGATGACTAACTGCTCATGCCTTTTCGTGTCTTGGTGGGCCTTTTCCAGGTGTTCCTCCAATTCCCGTTTTGATGTTTTCAAAGTTCCACTTTTTTCCTTTGCGAAGAGGTCTTTGATGAACTTGAAAGGGTCTTTGTAGAACCGTGTTCTTGTGTGTTCTTTCTTCCTGCGAAGTTTCCTCAAGTTCTCTGCTTTTCGCAAGGTTGCCAATCGGCTCTTGATGTCCTCTTGGAGTAGCATGAGACCTTCTCTCTCTGCCTCAGTTGCTTTTTTCCATTGCTTTTTCAACTGTCTCCTCTCTCTGATTAGCCTCTCGATCTCCTGCTGCCTCCTAGACTTGATTGGTGTTGGTAATTTCTTTCCACCTCTCCCTTTACTCACCCCAAACCGTTCTTCTCCATAGCTGTAGATTGTGTTGCCCATCCTTTCAAGCTTTTCCACTGCTGTGCCCGCTTGTTGCTCCAAGATATGTATAAGGTCACTGTTGACCGTCTCCCACTCTTTCTTTTCAACAGCTTTGGGCCATTTCACTCCAGGTTTGTGCCCTTTGATCTTTCGCTCCAATGGAGGTCTTTGTCGTTGTTGCGTGGGCTCCTCCACCGGCATTTCTGTGCTTGTATCACCCTCTTCAGTGACATGGGTGCTGATGCTCTGCGAACTTTGGTTTGAGTCCTGTCGCTGTGCTTCACTCGACTGATTTGACTGGTTGCTTCGTAAGAAGTACTGGTCAATGCGAGGCCCATGTCTCTGCTCTCTCAAGCACTTTTTCCTCCCTTGGTGGATCTTCAAGCCCTTCACTGATGTAATTTTCTCCCAACCACAAATGCACACCTGAAGTTTGTATCCCGCAGCTGTTGTGGATGTCTCATGTGCCATGCTCTCCTTGTCAGTAGTCGTTTCCGTTCCTTGGTCTGTAACCGTGTTATCAATCGGTGAGCCATCTTCCGCCCCCGCTCTCGCAGGCTCTAGGGGTATTCTCTTTAATTTACTTTTAGTAGCATTTAGCGGGTGTCTCCAACTAACTGAAACAGCGTTGGGGACTGCTATCATGGGTAGCTAGCCCATGACGGCCCCAGTGGGGTCTGTTCCCTCCTGTCAGCTGTCTCTCCAAGCTGTCACGTGGACTTTCCCATGTTGTCAGCTGTCCTTTCACAGCAGTCACTGGACGAGTCCAGATTATCAGAATCAAATACACAGGACAAGATGTTAAGAAGTCCCTTGTGCCAATAGGTGGGGAGCATTTCACGACATTCGTTGATTATTGAGAGTGGTAGACGCTCAACATCTGTGGGGGGGGGGGGGGGCGGGGGGGGGGGGGGGGGGGGGGGGAGTGGATACGTATATCTTGGCCTGGGTAACCTTTAGGACAGTTGGGCACAGGACACATCATCAGTAGTGTACCCTTGCATCACTGGGTGTTTCGGCCTTTTATCACTATACACCCTCCACAAGGGCGGCCCGCTGCAGGATGATCAGCCCTCAGCGCGTGTCCGGTGTCAAACCGTCCCAAAGATTCACCCTGAAATACTTGGGGCCCAGCATGGATCTTTCCGCTTGAGCCAAATCCACCGGCTGCTTCTTTCAGCCGCCTCTGAGAGTGATCTTATGGTCTTCCGCAGAGCCTGACCGTGGATTCCAAGCTCCTTCAGCAGTCTGATGGTAGATGACGCAACAAATCCTCTGCATCCCACTTCAACTGGATAGACTTTGGTGTTCCAGCCACGCTGCGTTGCCTCTGCTGCAAGCTCTGCGTAATGCAGCTTCTTACGCTCATAGGCCTCCTCAACAGAGTTCTCCCATGGAACTGTGAGCTCTATGATGTAAGCAGTCTTCTGTGAAGGGGACCAGAACACCAAGTCTGGCCTGAGGTTGGTGGAAGCAATTTCAGGTGGAAAAACTAGTTGTCGGCCAATGTCCGCCAGCATCCTCCAGTCGCGGGCCCTGCATAGGTTTCCTTCTTCTGATCTGGTGGAAGGATGTTTAGATGTTTTCTGTCCTTCTCGGACAAAGGTTGTTGCCCTTAGGGGGAGGGGGTTGCTTGCTCTCGGAGGCAAGGAGTTGGTCGCACACCGCCTGTTCTCAAGGGCTGATGCCAGGCTTTTTAGTACCTGATTATGCCGCCACGTGTATCTCCCTTGCGTGAGGCTGGTCTTGCAGCCTACCATGATGTGTTTGAGGGTCGCTGGAGTTGGGCAGAGGGCACAGGTTGGATCCTCGCCGTACCACTGATGGAGGTTCTTTGGTGATGGAAGCACGTCATAAGTCGCTCTGATGATGAAGCTGATCTTGCTTGCTTCCATTTCCCATAGTTCTTTCCAGCAGCATCCCTCCGTGCTGTTTCAGGCTGATGAAGCTTGCTGTAATGCATCAGATGGCGTCCACTTCCGGCCAGTTACTAGGGGCGGCGCAACAGCACTGATGATCACCAGGCCCATCCAATATCACTGCAGGATCAGACCTACCAAACATTGCCATCGGACCGGTGCTCTCCGAACATGGCCGCCGCACCGCGCCCTACTCACCTGGCTGGCCGATCCGCGCCGCCCCACCGACCATCCGCCCACCTGGACCTCCCACGCATCACCCGTCGACCCCGACTCTACTGCTTCCAAGATGGCGGATGTGCGGGAGTGGGCGCCGTCTGTGTATGGCAGCCTGCCCGCAGTCCGTCTCTACACCTTTCTTTATTTTATTTTATGTTAGTGGAGGTCTTCTATGTGGGGGGTGGGGGTGGGGAAGGGGGGAACTTTATTCTTAGTCCCCTACCTGGTCGGAGAGGCAGCATCCCTCCGTGCTGTTTCTTCGCCCTGCCCTCGCGGCCTACCACCGAAAGGGGAGCGGCGTTTTCCTGACGGGACCGGCTGGGACTACAGCTTCGGCGGCGGTGGCGCAGCGCTGGGATACCAACACGGAGCGGGCGATGCCTACCGGGTCGCCGTGCGGTAAGCTCCGGAGCGCTTTGGTCGCCGACTTCCAACATCGCGGAGCTGTGGCTGCGGGCGTGCGGCCGCGGGCGGCGCTGGATTTGGATTTGGAGCGCCGCAGAGCCGGGGTTCGAGTTCGCCGGGGTCGGAGCTCCAGCCGGCGCGGCCGGAGGACTACGAGTGCCGCGGTCTCCGGTCTCCGGGAAGGGGACGGCCGCTCCAGACTTTTCCAAGCCGCTGAGGAATGTTTCACCCGACGCCGATGTTTCATCTTTATGGTAAGAGGGCCCTGAAAATCATCGGACTGGCTGCACGGCCACAGATGGGCCCTGACCTCGGGTGTTTCCCAGAGGAAGAGGACTTACCTTTCTGGTGCCTTTCCCCCACAGTGGAAATGTTTTGATTCTGCTGTGGGGGGATGTTTGTGTTGAACTCTGTAATATGGTGTGTGTCCATTTTTATTCTTTTAAAAAAAAAAATTTAAACCTTTTTCATTGGTTTGCAATGGAACTTATTATTTAAATTATGTGAAGCACTTTGGGGTCAATGCTAGTTGACTTAAAATGTGCTATATAAATAAAGTTTACTTACTTACTTACTTACACCTGGGCAATTTATTTCACTGTTTAATTTCGGATCACATTCTCCGGGCTCTGCGGCCTACCATCACTGGAGTTGGAAGCCTCCTCGGACTGTCGTGAGCCCCACCACGGGGCGTGGACTTAACATCGGAACTCATCCCTTGCCTTGGGATCGCTCCCACTGTGACCACCACGGAATCAACATCTAGGGCTCGCCGTCTCGGGTGAGGGCGAGTCGGGAGCTCCAACGTCGCAGAAGGTTAATCAGCCCCGACACGAGGTTCGATCGCCCGGCGTGGGGGAGCTGACATCCCCCCCCGATGTGGAAGCTTGATTGCTCCGACACAGAGGGCCCGAACACCGCCGGCTAAGGGATTTAAGATCATCCCATCAACGGAGGCTCGAGGCCCACGACCGAGGAAGAACAAAGGGAAGGACTTGAATTTTATTTCACCTTCCATCACAGTAAGGAATGTGTTGGCGTCACTGTGTTGGATGTTCATGTTAAAATGTGTTTTTGAGATGATCTGTTAAATGTATGACTGGCCTGGCCAATGAAATTCCTCTATGAATAAAGTGTGATTCTGATTCTGATCACTTCTAAGGCTAAAGATTTCTTTTCTTTATTTTAAAATCTTTTTATTGTTTTTTTCCCCCAAAAAAAGCAAAAGTAAAACATAAAAAACAGAGCAAAAAGAATAATGCTAAACATAACAATTGTATTGATACATAGGGATCAGGATTACAGCTCCAATGTTAAACAAAATACAAAGATAAAAAGACAAAAAGATAAAGAAAAAAGGAAAATAACAAAACCCCCCAAACTAAAGGAAAAAAAATAAAATTAATAATAATAAAATACGAATAAAAATAAAATAGATTAAAAAAACAAAGCAAAGCAAAACCGAATCTGAACTGAGAATTTCAACAATTTAAGTTTGTTTGTCGTCAAGTCCGTTCCACCCTATAGAGGTAAAATAATTTTTATAATGGTTAAAGAGGGAGCAATTTATGTTGTATGAAAATGTTCAATACATTTCCCCCAAGTCTTATCAAATTTAACCAAGGGTTCAACAGTGTCCATACCTTCCATCAGTACTGTCTGCTTCCTTCCACGAAACCAATTTTCTATCCAGTCAGCTAAGTCTCGCTGGATCCCTTGTGATCTGGCCTTCCAGAGCAGCCTAGCATGCAGAACTGTGTCAACTGTCTTGCTGAAATCCATACATGCTGTACAACTTTGACTGTCGGCGTGGACCCGGTGGGCCGAAGGGCCTGTTTCCGAGCTGTATCTATAAAATTAAAACTACATGACTTCCTCATCGACATTTTGGTTATATCTTCGAAAATTCAATCAGATTCGTGAGACTTGATCTCCCATGTACAACACCCTGCCCACTATCCTTAAACAGCCCTTGTCTATCTGAATGCATGTATATCCCTCAGAATACTCTCTAGTAACTTTATGACCACAGATGTTAGGCTCACTGGTCTATGGTTCCCAGGCTTTTCTTTGCAGCCCTTCTTAAATAAAGACGTTTGCCACCCTCCAGTCTTCCGATACCTCTCCCCTAATTAATTATGACATAGATCTCAGCCAGGACACCTGCAATTTCTTCTCTAGCTTCCTTCAGTGTCTATGGCCACATCTGATCAGGCCCTTGTCTACCTTCATACACCTTGGGACGTTCACTACCTGATACTGACTGCCCTCAAAACACTTCCTTTGGTTGCCCCAAGTTCCACAATCTCCAAAGATGTACAGGTTTGTTGGTCAATTGGCTTGATAAATGTCCCTAGTGTGTGCAGGATTGTGTTAATGTGCGGGGATCGCTGGTCGCCGTGGACCCGGTGGGCCGAAGGGCCTGTTTCCGAGCTGTATCTATAAAATTAAAACTACATGACTTCCTCCATGTTAAGCAACAATGGTTGTGAAGTTTCACTATGTTGAAAAAGTTACAGCTACAATTAATACAATTAGATAAAAACACAACATAGTAATTACACACAAAATGTGTGGGAAGGAACTGCAGATACTGGTTTAAACTGAAGATAGACACAAAATGCTGGAGTAACTCAGCGGGACAGGCAGCATCTCGACTCAAAACATCACCCATTCCTTCTTTTCAGATTTGCTGCCTGTCCCGCTGTGTTACTCCAACATTTTGTGTCTACTGTAGTAATTACACATGCGTTCTCAACAAATGATCTGGGTGATCGATGGCTTCAAGTGATTAAATAAATGCAGCAAACAATAAATCACTATTGATTAGTCACAGCTGACAGATCACTGGAAGATAATGCACTATCTGGGTCAAAATCATCATAGCCAAAAAAATGCAAGAAGATTTACTTCAGAAGATACACAAACACCATTTGAGAATGGAAAGGTTAAGGTGAAAACTCAATCAGCTATAGAATAAATTGACATTTGCAAAGATAGAGAGGAGAATGGTGTCAACATGGGAATTATCCAAGAGTGTGGCCCAATGGTGCAGCTGGTAGAGCAGCTGCCTCACAGTGCCAGAGACCTAGGTTCAAATCTGACCTTGATGATGTCTGTGTGGAGTTTGCACATTCTCCCTGTGACTGCACGGGTTTCCCTCCACATCCCAAAGAGATGCGGGTTTGTAGGTAAACTGGCTGCTGTAATGTGTGGGGAGAGGATGTAGAAGTGGGATTACATGGAATTAGTGGGAATGGGTGATGGATGGTTGGCGTGGACCCAGTGGACAGATGGGCCTGTTTCCATGCAATATCTTTCAATTCAATTCATTCAAAATAGAAAAAACAGAAACATAGAACAGAAAGGTAGACCAAACACAACAAAACGGAGAGGCAATGGCTATTCACATATCACCAAGACATAGTCTAGGAGCAAGGTACACACAATTGCTGGGGAAACTCAGCGGGTGCAGCAGCATCTATGGAGCGAAGGAAATAGGCGACGTTTCGGGCCGAAACCCTTCTTCAGACTGATGGGGGGTGGGGAAAGAAAGAAGGAAAAGGGGAGGAGGAGGAGGAGCCCGAGGGCGGGCGGATGGGAGGGTGGGAGGAGACAGCTAGAGGGTTAAGGAAGGGGAGGAGACAGCACGGGCTAGCCAAATTGGGAGAATTCAATGTTAATGCCATAAGGACGCAAGGACCCCAGACGGAATATGAGGTGCTGTTCCTCCAATTTCCGGTGTTGCTCACTCTGGCAATGGAGGAGACCCAGGACAGAGAGGTCGGATTGGTAATGGGAGGGGGAGTTGAAGTGCTGAGCCACCGGGAGGTCAGGTAGGTTATTGCGGACTGAGCGGAGGTGTTCGGTGAAACGATCGCCCAACCTACGCTTGGTCTCACCGATGTAAATGTGCTGACATCTAGAGCAGCGGATGCAGTAGATGAGGTTGGAGGAGATACAGGTGAACCTTTGTCGCACCTGGAACGACTGCTTGGGACCTTGAATGGAGTCGAGGGGGGAGGTGAAGGGACAGGTGTTGCATTACTTCTCCCAATTTGGCTAGCCCGTGCTGTCTCCTCCCCTTCCTTAACCCTCTAGCTGTCTCCTCCCACCCTCCCATCCGCCCGCCCTCGGGCTCCTCCTCCTCCTCCCTTTTTCCTTCTTTCTCCCCCCCCACCCCCCATCAGTCTGAAGAAGGGTTTCGGCCCGAAACGTCGCCTATTTCCTTCGCTCCATAGATGCTGCTGCACCCGCTGAGTTTCTCCAGCAATTGTGTGTATCTTCGATATTCCAGCATCTGCAGTTCCCTTTTGAACACATAGTCTAGGAGCAGATCTGTTCACTTGCAGTCGGGAATGGCATCAATATTTCCTCCATTTCTGTGCTGAACTTGCAGCAATTTTTTGTCCTTTTAGATTAAAAAGGGGGTAAACCACAGGCTGTGAAACATGGAAGACAAATCAATCCCTGAATGCTGAAGGTCCACAAAAATGCTGGGGAAACTCAGCGGGTGCAGCAGCATCTATGGAGCGAAGGGAATAGGCGACGTTTCGGGCCGAAACCCTTCTTCAGACGGGGGTGGGGGGGAGAAGGAAGGAAAAAGGGAGGAGGAGGAGCCCGAGGGCGGGCGGATGGGAGGCGACAGCTAGAGGGTGAAGGGATGGGAGGAGACAGCTAGAGGGTGAAGGAAGGGGAGGAGACAGCTAGAGGGTGAAGGAAGGGGAGGAGACAGCTAGAGGGTGAAGGAAGGGGAGGAGACAGCTAGAGGGTGAAGGAAGGGGAGGAGACAGCTAGAGGGTGAAGGAAGGGGAGGAGACAGCTAGAGGGTGAAGGAAGGGGAGGAGACAGCTAGAGGGTGAAGGGATGGGAGGCGACAGCTAGAGGGTGAAGGGATGGGAGGAGACAGCTAGAGGGTGAAGGAAGGGGAGGAGACAGCTAGAGGGTGAAGGGATGGGAGGCGACAGCTAGAGGGTGAAGGAAGGGGAGGAGACAGCTAGAGGGTGAAGGGATGGGAGGAGACAGCTCGAGGGTGAAGGGATGGGAGGAGACAGCTAGAGGGTGAAGGGATGGGAGGAGACAGCTAGAGGGTGAAGGGATGGGAGGAGACAGCTAGAGGGTGAAGGGATGGGAGGAGACAGCTAGAGGGTGAAGGAAGGGGAGGAGACAGCTAGAGGGTGAAGGAAGGGGAGGAGACAGCTAGAGGGTGAAGGAAGGGGAGGAGACAGCCAGGGCTAGGCTAACAACATTGGGAGAATTCAACATGGCCGCCGGACCCGACCCACCCAACATGGCCGCCGGACCCGACCCACCCAACATGGCCGTCGGACCCGATCCACCCAACATGGCCGCCGGACCCGACCCACCCAACATGGCCGCCGGACCCGACCCACCCAACATGGCCGCCGGACCCGACCCACCCAACATGGCCGCCGGACCCGACCCACCCAACATGGCCGCCGGACCCGACCCACCCAACATGGCCGCCGGACCCGACCCACCCAACATGGCCGCCGGACCCGACCCACCCAACATGGCCGCCGGACCCGACCCACCCAACATGGCCGCCGGACCCGACCCACCCAACATGGCCGCCGGACCCGACCCACCCAACATGGCCGCCGCGCCCGACTCACCCAACATGGCCGTCGGACCCGACCCACCCAACATGGCCGCCGGACCCGACCCACCCAACATGGCCGCCGGACCCGACCCACCCAACATGGCCGCCGCACCCGACCCACCCAACATGGCCGCCGGAACCGACGGGAGGGGGTGCGGGGCCCAATTGGGAACAATCTTGGTGGGCCCCAGATTCCCAGCCAAGGTGTGTCAGCCCAGTTATTTAGTATATATTATGACATTGTACACTAGGGTGTGATGGATTCTACATTGTGTGAATCTCTCCCGCTCCCTCCCGTTTGCCTGTCAGTAGCTCCGCTGCTTCCAACCTTTACCGTAGCAGCTCATTACCATAAAACTGCTTTATGTGATTGGACACAATGCCCTTGGAGACAGCGGCTGATTGGACGGGGGGAGATCTATTTGTTGATTGGACGGGAATTTTAATGCAGGCTGGTTGGTGATTGGACACAATGCCCTTAGAGACAGCGTTTGATTGGCCGCCAACTAATATTGTCAAATCTGTAACAACTCAGTAGACTATTTGGTTGTACAGTATTTCCAAACTAAACAGTATAACAGTATAACATGCAGGTACATTCATTTAAAATTAAATTCAGTGATTATTTCACATGATTCCTCACTGTGTAAAGCAAAGATCCTATAGCAGAGCAGAGCTACAGGATCTTTGGTGTAAAGCTCAATATCTGACCAATTTCTGTTTAACACGTTTGGGTGCCATGAGCATTTTTCTCTCCCAAAACAGTTCATATCTAGCAAACCGATCAACGAACCAGACAGCAGTTGGACGCAGTCATAGAAACAAGGTGCAGGAGTAGAGGCCATTCGACCCTTTGAGCTTGCACAACCATTCAATATGATCATGGCTGATCATCCAACTCAGTATCTTGCACCTGCATTCTCTCCATACCCTCTGATTCCTTTAGCCACAAGGGCCACATCTAACTCCCTCTTAAATATAGCCAACGAACTGGCCTCAACTACATTCTGTGGCAGAGAATTCCACAGATTCACCACTCTATGTGTAAAATATGTTTTTCTCATCTCAGTCCTAAAAGATTTCCCCTTCATCCTTAAACTGTGACCCCTTGTTCTGGACTTCCCCAACATCGGGAACAACCTTCCTGCATCTAGCCTGTCCTAACCCTTAAGAATTGTGTGCGTTTCTATAAGATCCCCCCTAAATCTTCTAAATTCTAGCGAGTACAAGCCGAGTCTATCCAGTCTTTCTTCATATGAAAGTCCTGACATCCCAGGAATCAGTCTGGTGAACCTTCTCTGTACTCCCTCTATGACAAGAATGTCCTTCCTCAGATTAGGAGCCCCAAACTGTACGCAATACTCCAGGTGTGGTCTCACCAAGACCCTGTACAACTGCAGTAGAACCTCCCTGCTCCTATACTCAAATCCTTTTGCTATGAATGCTAACATACCATTCGCTTTCTTCACGGCCTGCTGCACCTGCGTGCCTACTTTCAATGATTGGTGTACCATGACACCCAGGTCTCGTTGCATCTCCCCTTTTCCTAATGGGCCACCATTCAGATAATAGTCTACTTTCCAGTTTTTGCCACCAAAGTGGGTAACCTCACATTTATCCACATTATACTGCATCTGCCATGCCCACTCACCCAGCCTATCCAAGTCACCTTGCAGCCTCCTTGTTTAGAGGGGTTTAAACAGTTTAGAGATGTTTAGAGGGCTTCAGATGGGTTTAGAAGTGTTCAGAAGTGTTATAGAGGGGAATAGGGGTGGGGGGATATAGGTGGTTTAGAGGTGTTCAGAGGGTCCCAGAGGGGTTTAGAGACATTATAAGCCCCCCGTGAGAAATTGTATTTCTCTGAAATTGAAGATAGACATAAAGCTGGAGTAACTCAGCAGGACAGGCAGCGCAGCGACTCTGGAGAGAAGACCCTTCTTCAGACTGAATTGAACTCTCGTCGGTGAGAGTACTTGTGATTGTCTGAAGAAGGGTCTCAACCAGAAACGCAACCCTCTCCCCAGAGCCGCTGCCCGTCCTGCTGAGCCACCTTCAACTTCAGAGCCAAACAAAAAACACTGAGTGCTGGAGGAACTCAGCGGGCGAGGCGGCTGCCTCACCCGCTGGGTTTCTCCAGCATTTTTGTCTACCGCAAAACGTCAATGATTCCGGGAATGCTGAGGCGACAGTGTGATAGAGAGGGAGCGCGAGAAAGAGAGGGAGGGAGAGAGAGAGCAAAACACAGAGAGACACAGCGTGGGTCGGTAGGTGAAAGCCTAACCTGCACACCAGGAAGAAGCCCCTTCTCGCGGTCCGGGACCCTCACTCATGATGGTGAGTTTAAAGACATTCTCAATGTGTCATCGATCTACATTCCTCAGTAAATGTAATTGTGTTTTAAACAAGTATTATTGACGCCGCATGAGTTTTATTCAAAGGAACATGGCGTCATTAATACTTATTCAAAACACAATAACATTTACTGAGGAATGTGGATGGATGCAGATTCATGACGTTGTATAACAACTTGTTAAATACTTCATGTTAAGAAGTGCTAACAGTACGAGTTAACACATCGTTTGTGTCTGATGGCCGTGCAGCGGTTGTTATACATGTTCGTTTAAAAAAAATCCGGATGGCGAATTTAAAAAAATCTTTATTTAACAAAGAGAATTCATATTTCCGTACGAAATACGGAACATTAGTGCGGGGCCCCCATTAGGCGCGGGGCCCAATTGGGGGCAATCGGTCAAATCGGCTTAAGGCCGGCCCTGGCGTCGCCTTACCTGGAGCCTGGACTCTCCACTGGGCCTGAAGCCTTCACGCTGCTCACTCCCACTCTCCTGGGCTTAACTCCACTGGCTCCTAGTGCCCGTCTGCCCAGCCTTGTCAACCTCAGTGGCTGTTCCACTCAAAGAACTTATAGCGGAGCAAGATGGGTTTCTCTCACGCAAACATGTAGTGCACTCATTGGCGGATTCACGGGTGATTATAGAACTCATTTTAGCAACCAGCCCCCGCAATCTTGTTCCGCAATCTTGTCCCGCAATCTTGCTTCCGACCAAATATCGGATCTTTGTTACCGCAGCGGGGAGAGGGGAGTGTGCGGCCCGGGGAGAGGGAGTGTGCGGCCCGGGGCATCGGGGAGAGGGAGTGTGCGGCCCGGGGAGAGGGAGTGTGCGGCCCGGGGCATCGGGGAGAGGGAGTGTGCGGCCCGGGGAGAGGGAGTGTGCGGCCCGGGGAGAGGGAGTGTGCGGCCCGGGGCATCGGGGAGAGGGGGTGCGCGGCCCGGGGAGAGGGAGTGTGCGGCCCGGGGCATCGGGGAGAGGGAGTGTGCGGCCCGGGGAGAGGGAGTGTGCGGCCCGGGGCATCGGGGAGAGGGGGTGCGCGGCCCGGGGAGAGGGGGTGTGCGGCCCGGGGCATCGGGGAGAGGGAGTGTGGGGCCCGGGGAGAGGGAGTGTGCGGCCCGGGGTAGCGGGGAGAGGGGGTGTGCGGCCCGGGGAGAGGGGGTGCGCGGCCCGGGGCAGCGGGGAGAGGGGGTGCGCGGCCCGGGGAGAGGGGGTGCGCGGCCCGGGGAGAGGGGGTGCGCGGCCCGGGGAGAGGGGGTGCGCGGCCCGGGGTAGCGGGGAGAGGGGCATAGGAGGGGGGGAGACAATGTAGTGTGGGGGCAGGCGAGGCGGGGGGTGGGTGGGGGGGGGGGGTGGATAATGTGTGTGAAGTTGCGGGGAGGTTTACAATGTTTCTTATTTAATGTCCCTTGTCTAGTCCGAAATACAGTTCATCATTGGATCAGAAGAAATATAATTGTGTGTATTATATGATTATATACATTTATATCAATTCATGTATGTGTGTTTATAAACATTTTATTCTTTAACAAGAATTAACAGAATTATGAAGTAACAGAATTATGAATCTAACCCTATATCCCCCGCAATGTCAATTACCCTGCGAGTCGGGTCGGTTCCGGTTCCTACAAAATCAACTCAAACACTGCTTGTGAGCCATTTAAAAAGAAACTACACCAAGTGCTGTACAGTCCTGCTATATCTACTGACGGTGATACCACATGTGGAGAAATATGCAGAGACT
Organism: Amblyraja radiata; assembly: GCF_010909765.2. Lineage (NCBI taxonomy): Eukaryota > Metazoa > Chordata > Chondrichthyes > Rajiformes > Rajidae > Amblyraja > Amblyraja radiata. Next base: position 115,606 of record NW_022630550.1, on the reverse strand, counting down.
GGACCAAGAGTCATAGTCACATGGCAGAGAAACAAACCCAGCAACTATCTGTGTCCATGCGACCCAATTACAGAATCACATTTACTAGCAATTGATCCACAGAATATTATGTCCAGGCTCTCTCTATTTTAAAGAACACTAGACCGTTGGGTCTGCTCCCCCAATGGTGTGATCCCCCAACTAAATATTCCACCATGCACCCGTCTCCTCCAACGGAACTGAACCCGTTCCCAAATGTAAGATTCCAGCACTCCCCTGCCTCCCTCAGCAGTGGATTGAAAAAAAACTCAAATTGCACTTCCCCTGCCTGCTGCAGCAGTTTCAATTGCAAGACCAATTGTCCCTCCCCCTCCTGTTGAAGCACTTGCTGTGATATCCCATTGAGGTGAAAAGTTCAGAGTGTTCCTGTCTTGCAACTTTGTTTTGAAGTGTGTTGGAAGCTGATAGGAAGGAGCAGCGAATCAATAGGCAGAAAGGCAGGCGGACGCCAGGCGGCAGGCGCCAGCCACACTGTTTTAATATATAATAGATAGATTATTTAAAAAACATTATAAAAGATAATTACCAGTCAAATTTTATTCTTGACGACTTCCGGTGGCGACATGTTTTATTAGCAGTCGCAAATTTTCTAGCTCCGCTGAAAAAATCGCGATTTTTCGCGTTAAAATCGGGTCTGGAGGTCGGGACCGTTTTAAAAAACTTACTGGAGCCTCATGTCGCGGTGCTGATGCCGTGAATTTAACGGAGGGAAAGGCATTTTAAATGAAAAACACGTCTCCAGGTCAGAGCCCACAGAGGAAAGTCACAAAACTCCTGCTGAAGACTCAGGAACACCAAGAAACTGCAAAACTGACCTCTGGAGTGGTCTCTGGAATGGCTACACGATCTAAGACTGAGATGACCACAAAAGAGAAAACCGAAATGGAGGAGTTAAAGAACTCAGTAAGAGATTTGAAAAATGATTTGAAAGCTGGAAACTTAAATTTGATGGAAAACATGCAATCCATTAATGCCGGTAATGAAAAAATACTTGCGGGCATTGGTGCTCTGCAAAAAAGAGTTGATGATGTGCAAGAAGAATTAACGGGGAAAAATAATAAGGTGGCAGAAGAGACCACAAAGATGTTTGAGGCTGTGCATGAAACTGTTTCTGCAAATGTAACTGCAGTGAAAGATATGGAAGCTGTTATGGAAGAGATGACCGGTGAGATGCAGACGATGAAGTTAGAAATAGACAGCCTCAAGAGCCAACTTACAAAAGTTTCTGATAAATATGTTGACCTAGAAGCTCGCTCAAGACGTCAAAATATACGAATACGTGGAGTAAAAGAGGGAGCTGAGGAGGGCAATGCTCGTGAGTACACTGCCAACCTAATCAAACACGTACTCAATCTACCTGAGGCACCTGTAATTGCAGTAGCACATCGACTACCCAGATTTAAACCAAGATCTCAAGGAGAACATGCCTACCCACGACAGATCATAATCAAACTTCGGGATATCCCAACAATGGAAGCGCTGATGAAAAAAATCAAATACGGAGAAAAGATGATGTACAAAATGATTCTATTAAACTCCTACGGGACTACCCTTACGAGATTGTGCTAAAGAGAAGAAAGTTCTCACAGACCAGAGAAGCTCTTTACGATGTCAAGGGTGTCATATGTGGAGTGTATTATCCGGCCAGGATGCGTATTACTTTCATGGGAATGTCAAAAACATTCATTAACTCGGTAGAATCTCTTAAATACGCTCAAGAAATCGTGGCCAAGGCAGCAACAATTGAAGATTGATCACCAAGACGTCATGAACAAATTAATTTGCTTATTCCCCCAACAAGAATATCATAAGAAAAGTGAAATAAGTGAACAACACCAATCTTTAAAAATTATTACACGCAACAGATTTTCCACGAGACGTGTCTAGACATTATTATCTCCCCTTGAACATTGCGGAATCTAACTCAAGGACACTCTGTGCTCAAACGAGGAAAGACTGATAACATGGGAGTGACGATCTGCTGAGCTGAGAGCGAAAAACATCACATGGCTTATATAGTTTTACAAAATATTGAGAATTAATAATAATTAATAATTAACAATACTAATATAGAAATAGCAATTGAAACTGATAAAAACGTGTTGCCTGCTTTATAACGCAGACAACAGTAATCACATATGTTCCGCAGCTCGACTGGGGAGGGGAGGAGACTCAGGCACCTGGCACAATTCCAGGAGCCTGACTCCGGTTAACCCTTTCAGCGAACAGCTCACTTTTAACAATACTAAAACCAATTACAAATAATTAAGAGATAAAGAGTGAGGAATATATGTAACTGAATACATGGTTAGATTTAATAAGTCGGAATGAAACATATATATATACTGCAACTGGGTGAAATAGAACTGATTTGGAAACGGTACCGACCCCCTAGGTTTTGGGTAATAAAGGCAGCGGGGCTAACCTCATAACATCTACGCCGGAAGCGATATCGATGTCGTACCCCACAGACGAGTGGGCCACTCACTACGGTGTCGGAAACTCAGACACCGTAAATTTATTTGATATACTTTTTTTTAAATCACAATATGTCACATCTATGTGGGTTTTTTTCAAGGACAATCGCGGAGGGGAACTACCAAGGAAGTCTATAATATAAATGCCCCCAAAATAACCAGAGTCCTGAGGTATGAATGCACCATAATAAATAAGGTCATCAAAATTGGTAAAAATGTATGACGACAATCAAAAGAAAATGGGAGGAATCACACTATGTAGTTGGAATATAAGGGGTATTAATGAACCTATTAAAAGGGGCAAGATACTAGCTCAGTTGAAATCATACAACACAGACATTTCGTTTCTACAGGAAACGCATCTTAAACATCAAGATCAGACGAAACTGAGGGCGAACTGGATAGGCCAAACATTTCACTCTTCATTCACTTCCAAATCTAGAGATACTGCAATCATTATTCGTAAAGGAATTCCATTTAAATCAAAGAATACTATTTCAGATAAGGAAGGGAGATACCTTATAGTAGCAGGAGAGATCAATAATACGCCAATTACGCTGGTAAACATATATGCGCCCAATTTTGATAACCCTCAATTTTTTAATAAAATTCTGAATATAATTGCAGAATTTAATTATCAAAATGTTATAATTGGAGGAGACTTTAACTGTGTTTTAGACCCTTATCTAGATAAATCGAAGCAAAAACAAAAAGGTAATATGAAATCTAAAACCAGTGAACTTTTACATACATATATAGAAAACACAAATATATTAGATGTGTGGAGGATTGCAAACCCGACGGGAAGGGATTATTTGTTTTATTCAACGGTGCATAAAACATACTCACGAATAGACTATTTTCTTGTGGATACAAAATTAATTCCGCACACTATGAACCCTAAATACCACACTAATGCGATCTCAGACCACTCTCCGTTAACGTTTGTTTTAAAACTAGAAGGAATGTCTATGAATAAATCGTTCTGGAGGTTTAACTCGCAAATTTTAAAAGACCCACAAGGGAGTATATATCTAAAAAAACAGATGGACCTATTTTTTGAGATAAATGATACACCAGATATATCCCCCACGCTATTATGGGAATCCTTCAAAGCATTTATTAGAGGAGTCATTATTTCATTTCAAGCTTATCAAAATAAAAAGAATAAGAATGAACAAAGACATTTAGAAGAACAAATAAAACAATTAGATATAGATAATGCTAAAGATCCAACTATGGATAAACATAATAAAATCCTACTATTGAAATTCAAGCTAAATAAATTACTGTCAGAGAAAGTTATAACATTATTTCAAATCACAAAACAAGAACACTTCGAATTCGGGGACAAACCCCACAAACTTCTAGCACGCCAACTGAAAAAACGGGAAAAAGAGAATGCAATATTAAAGATTAAATCAGACAGAGGGGAATTATTAACATTACCCAAGGATATCAATAAAAGATTTGCTCAATTTTACCAGAATCTATACATATCTAAAACGTTAATAGACAATAATACAATTTCAGAATTTCTAGATAACTGTAACCTACCACAATTAGAACTGAGGGAACAAGAGGAACTGGGAGCACAAATTACTTCTAAGGAGATAGAAGACACAATAAAAACACTAAAGAATGGAAAAACACCAGGACCAGACGGATTCAGTAATGAATTTTATAAATCTTTTTATGACATAGTTACTCCACGATTACAGAAAATGTATACATATGCTTTTAAAGAGCAAAGCTTACCTGAAACACTAGCAGAATCAACGATCATATTAATACTTAAAAAAGATAAAAATATAGAAGAACCAGGATCATATAGAGCTATTGCTTTGTTAAATACGGATCAAAAAATAATAGCGAAAACACTAGCCAGTAGACTAAGCAGGTATGTTAGTAGACTAATAAATGAGGATCAAACAGGATTTATACCTAAGAGACATTCATTCAATAACTTGAGACGTTTGCTTAACATAATGCACTCACATAAATCTCATGACCAAGAGTTATCTATCATCTCACTGGACGCAGAAAAAGCGTTTGATCAAGTAGTATGGGATTATATGATTAAAGTATTGCAAAAATTCCAATTGGGAGAGAACTTTATTGCATGGATAAAACTATTATATAACAAACCTACGGCTAGAATACTAACTAATAATATATTATCCTCGAAATTTGAACTATCAAGGGGCAATAGACAAGGTTGTTCATTATCTCCGCTGTTATTTGCTTTGGTAATTGAACCCCTTGCTGAAAAAATAAGAACACACCTGGATATTTACGGTTATAATACAAAATATTCAAATAACAAAATATCCCTATATGCCGATGATGTACTACTGTACATCACAAAACCACAAATTAGTATACCGAATATATTAAATTTAATTGAGGACTTTGGATCCTTTTCAGGATATAGAATAAATTGGAACAAAAGTGAAATTATGTCGATAAAACCAAAAGACTCAACACACCTCAGTAAATTCCCCTTTAAAATAGCTACAGAAAAATTCAAATATTTGGGAATTGAAATTACTAGAAATTACCAGGATATGTTTAAAGCCAATTATAATCCCTTACTTAAGAAATTAAATAATTTGATTAAATTCTGGAAAACACTTCCGATGTCCTTAATAGGCAGAATAAACGCTATAAAAATGATTTTCTTACCACAAATTCTATACCTATTTCAATCAATACCTATATATCTCCCAAAAATGTTTTTCAAAAAATTGGACTCAGACATTACAAATTTCATATGGGATTATAAACCCCATAGAATACAAAGAACACACCTTAATAAACGAAAAGAGTGGGGGGGGGGGGTCTAGCGCTCCCTAACTTTATGTATTATAATTGGGCAGTAAATATTAAAAATATGATTCACCTGCTGGACAATTCTGCCCAGCAGGCGGACTGGATTGTAATGGAAAAAGGGGACTGCTCCCCGAGTAATATAGGAGCGATTATCCTCTCACCAATAAATTTGAATAATAAAAATTATAATAAAAACCCAATTATACATAGCACAATTAGAACATGGAAACAAATAAAACAGAATCTAAAATTAAGAAACCTATCTCTCTCAATACCAATAGTCAATAACCCATCGTTTAAACCATCAATCATAGACAAATCATTTATACAATGGGAAAGAATGGGAATCAAAACGCTCGAAGATCTGTATGAAATGGGAAAATTACTATCATTTCAACAACTACAACTGAAATATAATTTGAAAAATAACCAATATTTTAAATATCTTCAAATTCATGATTATCTGAAAAAATACACAAAAGACTATCATAATATGTCTTCCGACTTACTGGATGAAGCAATGAAGACAAAGGCGGAATCAGCTAATCTAATATCGTACTTATATAATATCATTTTAAACATAGAAATACCCACAACAGATGGAATTAGAAGAGACTGGGAACAAGAATTAGCTATAAAAATTTCAAAAGAGAGCTGGGATAATCATTTACTACAGGTGCATAAATGCTCGATCAATGTACGACATACGCTTATCCAATTCAAAACATTACATAGACTATATTATTCAAAAACTAAATTAAATAAAATCTTTCCTAATGTTTCACCAATCTGTGATAAATGTCTGTGTCAAGAAGCTACCATAGCGCATTCTTTTGTTTTTTGTACAAAAATCCAAAAAATTCTGGCATGGAATATTTGATATTTTTTCAAAATTAATTAAAATAAAACTGGTACCAAAATCAGAATGGATCATTTTTGGGATATCGGAAGGTATCCCTGAATTAAACGTGTATCAGAAGAATTTACTCAATTACGGGCTAATAATGGGAAAAAAAGCTCATACTTAAATTCTGGAAAAATGCGCCTACACCAACAATAAAAATGTGGATATCAAATATGTTTGAAACATTACATCTGGAAGAGATGAGATTCCTCTTAGCAGGTAAAGCAAACCAATTCCAAAAGACGTGGTCTACGTTTATGGACCTATTACAAGCATGAGGTGCAATAGTAATTTTAAAAATAAATAAATAAATAAATAAATGGTATCAGGACCTGGCAATGGGAGGTAAAACAACAAAAACAGACTTGGTTGGTAGTCTTTCTGCGGAGTTCAATGTTATAATAGAGCGATTGTCCTTACTTTCTTTTTCTTTCTTTTCTAGGGTCTACTTTCTTACTTCACTTCCTTCTCTAACTTCTTTTCTAAGGGGCTTTCTTTTCCCAACACTCTCTTGCACTTCACGACTCTTGCGCACCTTCTTTACTTTCCTTACTTCTATCCTTTTCTTAAAGCTCAAAAAAAATGAAGCGGTACAAAAAATGTATTAAGATATATGTGTTGTGTATTATTGTAATTTACCGTACTTCTAATAAAAATAATTAAAATTTTTTTTTAAAAAAAAGAGTGAGGTACAGGTCCACCACCAATTTGACAAACCATTGACAAACAAAGGTCACGGCTTAAGGGCCAAGATACCAGCCCACAAATTCAGCCATGGAAGACAGCTGTGGGGACGGGCCATAGTTCCAGCTCCTAGCCGCAGGCAACAAATTCGACCCACTGATCGGCGCAGAGGTCCGCTAGAGATCGAGACCGGCCGCTTCACCGGCCTAGGCGCCACATTCGGGGAGGGATTTTGACCGGATTAAAGGGCGGGGGTGGGGGGAGAGGGGTGCAGAACACCATTTGCTGGAAAATCATTGGTGGACCTGTATGTTGCTTTTAAACTGCATTCCACTTGACTTTAAGCTTCCAACGACCTTGAGCTTCTTACATCCGTCTTTTTCACCATAAAATCGGCTTGCATTATCTCAATGACATTGTCCACCTCCTCTCATATTCAGCCCATCTGTTCATGAAACCCTCGTCAAGAACTTTATGTTCCCCAGACTTTATTGATAAGGTCAGGCATGTGGTCACACACCAGAATCTCTCCAGTCAGCCCAGCATCTGCCGAGCTGTCTGACTCTTTTCTTCTCTGTCCTGACGCAGCCAAAGAATGAGCAGCATTGGCTTCCCTTCCTCCACCCACAGTGATACCAGCAGTGACACAAGAAAATGCAGCTGCAGGAATCTTGAGCAAGAAAACAAAAGGTTGGAGGAATTCAACGGGACAGGCAGCATCTGTGGGGGTAAGGACAGACAATGTTTTGGGTCGAGAGGCTTCTACAGACCGATGGAAACTGGAAAAGAGAGGGGCAAAGCCTGGTAAGCGATAGGTGGATATAGACAAGGGAGTTGATTGGCAAATGGGTGGAGCAAGTGACAAAGGTTTGTAAGAGGTAAAACGGAGACAAAAGCGCTTCAGACAAGTAAAGGAATGAAATGTGAAGGAGTGAAATGTAAAGCCGGGTGGAGAGATATGGATGCAAGGGAACAGGAAGGAAGGGAAAGTGGGAGGATAAGAAGGAAAAGCCGGAGGGTGGCACAGTGGCACAGGGGTAGACTTGCTGGTTACAGCACTAGAGACCAGGGATCGATCCTGACTACAGGTGCAACACATTTCACTAACCTGCCTTAATAGCTATCCGACCAAAGTGGATGACTTCACATTTCAACACACAATACAGCAATACATTTGCCAGTCGTCCAGTTGTCTGTAGCACATTCAGCTTCACAACGTACTTTCCCACATCAGTGACGTGTAGAGTTTACACATCCCCATGGTATCCACTGGCTACACTCTGCAAACAACTGTTTACTTCTACTGCTTTCAGTCAACTATTATTCTCGGTCCAATACATACTGTAAATCTCTAATAATATGAAGCATAACCTTTCACCCAGAACATTATAACATTCTGTTTAGTGGCCATTTGGCTTGTTTTGTGTGTTATTGATGATGGCATGTGTCTTTAAATTTTAGACTGCCCGTTATATTGTGGGTGGGATTTATGACGTATTTTTGGGCGTGTTTCGAGCTAAGTTTCTTGCGCAGAAGCTTAGTTGTTAGTTTAGTTTCAGACCAGCATGGAGAAGGTTTACCCTTTGACCATGCGAAGTGTAACAGAGACACGAGGATTTTTCTAATGTTTAAAGCGATAATTTGGAGTTCGATGAAGATTATAGTAACGAGTCGGAAGAAGTTTGGATGTGCCTTATTGTTTTTCATCAACAATAAATAATTTATAAATCAAAAGACTGTGTTTTGCAGACTTATCTGTGAAGAAGCTCTGAAGGTCTGACGGTGAGCTCACATGCGTATAAAGACATTCCCCTAAACCATGCAGTCCATTTAGCGGCTAATCTCTTGAACGATATAAAAATCTGCCGCTACATTCTGTAAGAAAGTTTACATCATACTCTTACATTCTCTCTTAACAAATGTTCACTTTACAAGTCTTGAAACGCAGTTTCTAGCACCACTGATGTTAAGCTAAATGGTTTATTGATTACTGTTGGTATTGGTATTGGGGTTTATTATGGTTACATGTACTGAGATACAGTGTAAAAGCTTTACTTGTGTGCTATCCAGTCTAATAATACCATACTGGACAATCAAGTCCTATACAAATACAACAAGAGAAAAAATACCAGAATGAAGAATATACTGTTGCAGCCTTATAGCGTTACAGTTGCAGAGAAGAAGTCTAAAGTCTGCAGTCAGGTAGATTGGAAGATTGAGACTACACCCTAATGGGAGGCCTGTCTGTAGTTAGTTAACAGCAAGGAAGAAGCTATTCCTGAATCTGGTGGTATGTGCCTTCAAGCTTTTGTATCTACAAACCACAGGGAAGGGAAGAGGGGATGAAAAAGGATGAAAAAGGTCCTTGATTATGTTGGCTGCATTTCCAAGGCTATGTGAAGTATAGGTGGAGTCAATGGTGGGGAATTGGTTTGTGCGATGGACTGGGCTACATCCACAACTCTAAGTTCTTGTATCTTCGACAAAACTGTTGCCAAACCAACTTGTGATGCATCCCGATAGAATGCTCTCTATCTTGCATCTATAGAGGTTGTTAAAAATCATAAGTTCATGTTATAGGAGAAGAATTAGGCCATTCAGCCCATCAAGTTTACTCCGCCATTCAATCATGGCTGATCTATCTTTCCCACTCAACCCCATTCTCCTGCCTTTTCCCCATAACCCGTGACACCCATACTACTCATGAATCAGTCAATCTGTGCCTTAAGAATACCCAATGACTTGGCCTCAACAGCTGCTTGTGTCAATGCATTTCACAGATTCACCACCCTCTGACTAAAGAAATTCCTCCGCATCTCCTTTCTAAAGGTTCGTCATTTTATTCTGAGGCTATAGCCCCTTGTCCTAGACTCTTCTACTAGGTGGAAGATTGATGTCTTGAAACCACATTACAAGGCTCTCCATCCCTCCTCCTCCTCCTTGCTTTAGTGAGAGCATCATTCGCTCCCTCCCATGAATCATTTATAAAATCACTCATAAAACAAGGATCATTCTAAAATCTTTGGATACTTGGCAGATCAATACCAAAGTAACTTCCATTTGTGCATCATTTTTTAAATCATAAGGCATAGATAATTAGGTGAGGGTGTTTATAATATGTTAGTCCCATTAATATCTCCAGTACTAATTGTTTGTTTTCTAACAAATTGTTTAAGTTCTTAATTCTCATTAGATCCTGGTGTTTGTGCCCTTTCTAAAATATTTTACCTTAAAGATAATAATAGTTTGCTCAATATCTTTATCAATTCCTCTGATCTCAACCCTCAAGGGACTACCTTTACTTATGTTTAATTTTAATTTTAATTTAACTACAGAGGTTTTATTAATCTATGTTGTACAGACAGATTTGGCATTCACTAAACACAAGAAAAAAAAGTAAGGATTATTCATTCGATTGTAAGTCTTTTTAATGATGTATTATATATCTTGCTTATTACCAAACAATCTCTATTTCATTGAAAACAACATTTACAACATATATACACATTTCTTGCAGATTCTAATAATTGGAGATGTTCTTTGAAAAAGTATTTTCTTTATGTCTCCTTCACTTTATATCACTCTAATAATCCCATAATCCTTCCTCTTACTCAGTTTGTTTTCTCTCCTAGATTGTGAAGTAAAAGGTATAATATATGCTTATTATTTATATTGTGGGTGTATTAATATGAATTTAGGAATCTGCTGTGCTGAATAGACATGCTACAAGTGCAAATGGTTCTGCTGTAACACGTGTCTTCACAACACAAGTTGGATACAATGAGAATTAGTGTAACACAATTAGCATTAATTGGGCCAAACTGGTTTTGATGGGAAACTAGGGAACCATTTAAAAGTTATTCTCAAAGTTGACAGACAGAAAAAAGCTGCCCTTGATTTAAACAGTACAAAGGGAAAAAAATCTGTTTCCATGTAACCTCCCTGCAGTAAGTTAATGCCATTGTCACATAAGCACATACAGTAGCTGCTCCTTTAACCATGGGTGGCCATTGAATTTGACAAACAATCACTTTGGTTGACTTTTATGCAATGAAACACTATTAAACACCACAGGCCTTTAGCATTTCTAGCTGCAGTAACAAAGATTAATTTATTACTATTGAAAATACATTTCTATATGAAAATGTTGCAGTAAAATCAATTGTTATTGTGACTATGAAACTCTTTAGCCCCTAACTCCCTTTCCCCCATCGACACAATTGTCTTTATAACATGATTTTCTGGAGCATGGAGTTTCTTAGGATATAACCATCACGTTTGAGCTGACATGCCTGTAATATGTTTCCACATGTCCCGGATTCCCCCATGGAGAGCATTGTGCTGTGTTCAGCTTTCAATGTGTGTATGTTGTCACACAAAGATCTCAATGTATATTTAATGCCTTCAATATGTAAGCCATTGCCTAAACTTCCTGCCATAAGATGAATTTCATAGCTATTCCCTCACATTGGTCATCCTATAAAACAGAACAACTTTATCCATAATCTTGCTGCACCATTTGATCCAGGCATACATCACCCGTGTGTGGACATGGCATCGACGGACGAGAGGCTGAAGCAAAGAAATCGAAGCCAAAGAACCGAATGGGAACGAGGCCGAAACGTCAATAAACCAAAAGAGTCCGAAGACGAAACGCCTACTAACCGAAAGGATTGGACGCCTAAATGCAAACTAATCGAAAGGGCGTTTAGGCTTCCCATCCTTTCGATTAGTAGGCGTTTCGTCTTCGGACTCTTTTGGTTTATTGGCGTTTCGGCCTCGTTTCTATTCGGTTCTTTGGCTTCGACTTCTTTGCTTCGGCTTCTTGTCTGTCGGCGCCATGTCCGGTTACCACATCACCTGCCCTACTCCAATACTACCCACATCCCCCTTTATATTGTTTAAGAAGGAACTGAAGATGCTGGAAAATCGAAGGTAGACAGCATCCATGGAGCGAAGGAAATAGGCAACAGCAATGACGTTGCCTATTTCCTTTGCTCCATAGATGCTGCCGCACCCGCTGAGTTTCTCCAGCACTTTTGTCTACCTCCTTTATATTGTCTTTGCTTCAGCTAATTTGTTCATGGAACTCAAGCATTCACTAACTCTAGAATTGACTACTGCAAGAAGAGGGGTCTCAACCTAAAATATCTCCTACTCGTGTTCAAAAGGGAACTGCAGATGCTGGAATATCGAAGGTACACAAAATTGCTGGGGAAACTCAGCGGGTGCAGCAGCATCTATGGAGCGAAGGAAATAGGCGACGTTTCGGGCTCGTCTAGGGAGGCTATTTGGGTGGAACTGAGGAATGGGAAAGGGGTAGCAACACTTATAGGGGTGTATTATAGACCGCCAAATGGGGAGCGAGAATTGGAAGAGCAAATATGTAAGGAGATTGCAGATATTAGTAGTAAGCACAAGGTAGTGATTGTGGGAGATTTCAATTTTCCACACATAGACTGGGAAACACATTCTGTAAATGGGCTGGATGGGTTGGAGTTTGTAAAATGTGTGCAGGATAGTTTTTTGCAGCAATACATAGAAGTACCTACTAGAGAAGGGGCGGTGCTGGACCTCCTGTTAGGAAATGAGACGGGTCAGGTGGCAGAAGTATGCGTTGGGGAACAATTCGGGACCAGTGATCACAATACCATTAGTTTCAATATAATTATGGAGAGGGTCAGAACTGGACCTATGGTTGAGATTTTTGATTGGAGAAATGCTAACTTTGAGGAGATGCGAAAGGATTTAAAAGGAGTAAATTGGGACATTTTGTTTTATGGGAAAGATGTGGAAGAGAAATGGAGTACATTTAAAGGTGAAATTTTAAGAGTACAGAATCTTTATGTCCCTGTTCGGTTGAAAGGAAATAGTAAAAATTGGAAAGAGCCATGGTTTTCAAGGGAAATTGGACACTTGGTTCGGAAAAAGAGGAAGATCTACAATAATTATAGGCAGCATGGAGTAAATGAGGTGCTTGAGGAGTATAAAGAATGTAAAAAGAATCTTAAGAAAGAAATTAGAAAAGCTAAAAGATATGAGGTTGCTTTGGCAAGTAAGGTGAAAGTAAATCCAAAGTGTTTCTACAGATATATTAATAGCAAAAGGATAACAAGGGATAAAATTGGTCCATTAGAGAGTCAGAGTGGACAGCTATCTGCAGAGCCAAAAGAGATGGGGGAGATATTGAACAATTTCTTTTCTTCGGTATTCACCAAGGAGAAGGATATTGAATTATGTGAGGTAATGGAAACAAGTAGAGTAGCTATGGAAACTATGAGATTCAAAGAAGAGGAAGTACTGACACTTTTGAGAAATATAAAAGTGGATACGTCTCCAGGTCCGGACAGGATATTCCCTAGGACATTGAGGGAAGTTAGTGTAGAAATAGCAGGGGCTATGACAGAAATATTTCAAATGTCATTAGAAACAGGAATAGTGCCGGAGGATTGGCATACTGCGCATGTTGTTCCATTGTTTAAAAAGGGGTCTAAGATTAAACCTAGCAATTATAGACCTGTTAGTTTGACATCAGTGGTGGGCAAATTAATGGAAAGGATACTTAGAGATAATATATATAAGCATCTGGATAAACAGGGTCTGATTAGGAACAGTCAACATAGATTTGTGCCTGGAAGGTCATGTTTGACTAATCTTCTTGAATTTTTTGAAGAGGTTACTCGGGAAATTGATGAGGGTAAAGCACTGGATGTTGTATATATGGACTTCAGTAAGACCGTTGACAAGGTTCCTCATGGAAGGTTGGTTAAGAAGGTTCAATGGTTGGGTATTAATGGTGGAGTAGCAAGATGGATTCAACAGTGGCTGAATGGGAGATGCCAGAGAGTAATGGTGGATGGTTGTTTGTCAGGTTGGAGGCCAGTGACTAGTGGGGTGCCACAGGGATCTGTGTTAGGTCCACTGTTGTTTGTCATGTACATCAATGATCTGGATGATGGTGTGGTAAATTGGATTTTACTTCGGAGTCACGTGAGTGACTACGTGAAGAACCCGCTCAGTGCGCAGGCGCGGCATTAACGCCAGCAGTGCAACAGCGGCTGCAGCGGGAGTTAGGCGCTCCCGCTACAGAATGAAACGGACCATCAGGTGAGTACCCTGAGGTCGGGTTTCTATTACAGGGGAGCCTTTTTTCTGCTTGTGTTTTACAGGCAGAGAAAAAGGCTCTGGAACAAAACTGTCCCCCGTTCGAGGAGGAACGTTTTCCATCGGGGAGGGCAGCAACAGGCGGTAGGAGCGTTTACCCGGTGTTCCGCTATTCCCCGACACCGTGCCGAGCCCAGCCCGCTAGTACCTGAGCCGCGGGCTGGATGCATAACCACCCGAAGAGGCATCCGGCAGGTGTTTTCCCGAATTCGGACGGGACATCTCTCCACCCGCACGGGGAGAGAGAGAGCCGCCTGAGCCGCTGGAGCGGCTCTCAGTGCAGGTGCCTGCGAGACGCGTTGCTTGAGGGGCGCTCTCGCTTCTACAAGGCACAAAAGCTCTAGAAGAAGGCGGTAGGAACAATTACCGGGCGCTCCGCATCCCCATCACCGCGCCGAGCCCAGTCCCGCTAGTGCCTGAACTGCGGGCTGGATGTTTAGCCATCCGAACAGGCATCCGGCCGGTGGCGTCCGATTCGTCGGACGGGGACATGTCTCCACCTAAACGGAGGAGAGACAGCCGCCTGAGCTGCATCCAACAGCTATTGGAGCAGCTCCAGCGGGATGCGCAGAAAGAGCGCTCTCGCGGAGGGAGGTCAGGCACCCCCTCCACAGTGTTCTGTACACTGCCCTCTGCTCCCTCATTACTGGAGGCTAGCATTGGTGACCAGGGCTGGGCTGTCTGCAACAGGGGTTGGCGGACGAGATCGGGAGTATGCAGGAGGTGCAGGAGCAGGAAGAGCTGCTGGGTGTGGTGGACCGCTATGTAGCAACCCCACGTGCTGGAAGACCGCTGGAACCGAAATTAGCGGCCAGCATTAATCAGCTTTCAAATAAGCCCTTGCAGGAGAAGGTGCTCTCTGAGGCGTTGGATCTCTACAAAACACCAGAGAACTGTGAGGCCCTCAGAGTGCTGACTGTAAACAGCCAAATCTGGGGGCACGTGGGGGCACACATGCGCAACTATGAAGTTAAGCTACAGCGGATCCTAAGGCTCCTGACGTCGGCCATCACAGCCTTTGCTCGTTCTGTGGAAGACACGGAGATGGATACCTGCCAGCAGGATGTACTGGCATTAATGTGCAACACGCAGTACGAAATTAACCACTTCCGGCGGGAAATCATAAGACCTGCCCTCAATCCCAAATTTGCTGGGTTGTGTGAAACCCCAGCCGCAGAGACGGACGCTCTGTTATTCGGGACGGACCTCAACAAAATGTTGAGGGACATGGAAGAGGCATCAAAAACTTTCAACCTCATGAGGGCAGGCCCCGGGACGAGCAAACCAAGACTTACAATACCCAAGCGGCAGCACCCCACGGCATCCACCAGTCGACGTCCTCAATATGGGACTGGTGAAAGCTCAAGGACCGCATTTTATCCCCAAAGATCTTTTTAGATCAGGGCCCAGAGCGGACCCCATGGAACATGCGCCAATCGCCAACACGTCAGACAAGCAAAATCTTCAGGAACACAAGGAAACAGAAGAAACGACAATAACCCTGGAGGTAGGTGGGTCTGGTTCCTGCCAGCATATAGAGAGTAAGGGTGCTTTACTAACAGGGGGGAGGTTACACTTGTTCAAAACAGCATGGGATAATGTCACGAGTGACAAGTATATACTCAACAGCATTAGTGGATATAAAATACAATTCATGTCAGAAAAATCGCGGCCAGTTCAACATTGGCCCCAAAGGGTATTTCTCCCTCCGTCAAAGAGAAACGTGAGGGACAAGCTGAACTGGTGAGGCTTATCACAAAGGGGGTCATCAAAAAGACCAAACATGAACCTTTGGAATTTATATCGAATATATTCACTAACACCAAAAAAGATGGTGGTGGTCGCATCATCATTGACTTAACATCCCTAAACAAATTTGTTAAGTATATACATTTCAAAATGGAGACATTTGTTACTGCCAAACAACTGATTTCCAAAGGACACTTCATGGCAAGCATTGATCTTAAAGATGCTTACTATCTAGTACCCATATACAAGGATCATCGCAGATACCTAAAATTTATCCGGATGGTACAAAGCATTGCCCTATGGGCTAACTTCAGCCCCAAGATTATTCACCAAAATATTGAACCCAGCCATGGCAATACTAAGAAAACAAAAACATATTGTCATGGCATATCTGGATGATATTCTGATAGTAGGGAAAACGATGGAATTGGCTGTGGCAGCAGTATCAGCTACAAAATATCTCCTCGAAACTCTGGGGTTCGTCCTACATCCAGATAAATCCAAGTTGAAGCCATCCACTATCATGGACTACCTGGGCTTCACAATTAACTCAGTCCATATGAC
>NW_022630550.1:74193-94193 GCF_010909765.2 Amblyraja radiata | reverse complement strand
ATTTTTCCCCTGTATTCTCTACTCTCCTCTCTCTATTTCTCCCCTGTATTCTCTCTATTTTTCTCTCCTTTCTCCTCTCTCTCCCCTGTATTCTCTTTTTCTCTACTCTCCTCTCTCTCTCTATTTCTCCCCTGTATTCTCTCTCTGTATATATATATATATATTTCTCTCTACTTTCCTCTCCCTCTCCCCTGTATTCTCTTTCTCTCTCTACTCTCCCCTGTACTCTCTCTATTTCTCCCCTGTACTCTCTCTATATATTTTATTCTCTCTATCCCCCTCCATCCATCCATTGGCCTCTCACCGGCCAGTGGGTTTTTCCCCCTCTATTTCTCTCCCTTCTCTCTCTATTCCCCCTCCGCCATCTCTCTATTCCCCCTCTCACCGGCCTGTTGGATTTTACCCATCTCTCTCTCTGTATACCCTCTACCCCCTCTATATTCCTCTCTCACCGCCAGGTGGATTTTTCCCCCTCTATATCTCTATCCCTTCTCTCTCTCTATCCCCCCTCCACCCCTCTCTATCTCTCTCTATCCCCTCTACCCTCTCTATTCCCCCTCTCTATATTCCTCTCTCACCGCCGGTGGACTTTTCCTCTCTCTACCCCCCTCTCTCTCTCTCTCTCTACCCTCTATCCCCCCCTGTACCCCTCTATATTCCTCTCTCACTGCCGGTGGATTTTTCACCCCCTCTCTCTCTCTCTCCTCTCTCTCTACCCCCTCCACTCTCTCTCTGCACTCTCACTACCCTCTATCCCCCCTGTACCCTCTATCCCGCCTCCACTCCCCTCTCTGCAGGCTCGAAGGGCCGAATGGCCTACTCCTGCACCTATTTTCTATGTATCTCACCGCCGGCTGGGATTTTCCCCCCTCTACCCCCCTCTCTCCACCCCCTGTACCCTCTCTACGCCCTCTACACCCCCCCTGTGCCCTCTATCCCCCCCCCCTGTGCCCTCTGGGACTAGTGTGTGTACGGGGCGATTGCTGGTCGGGCTAGCACGGACTCGGTGGGGATGGGCCTGTTTCCGCGCTGTATCTCTGAAGTAAAAACGGAATAGTTGAAGCAGGGAGAGGAGGGCGAGAGTTTGGGGCCTGGTTCAAGATGGCCGACTTTTGCCTCCTGTTTGGGGCCTGGTTCAAGATGGCCGACTTTTGCCTCCTGTTTCCGCTCTGAATTTGTGTGTGGGAACGGGCGATCGATCACTGGTGGGACTAGTGTAGATGGGGCATGTTGGTCGGGGTGGGACTAGTGTAGATGGGGCATGTTGGTCGGGGTGGCACTAGTGTAGACGGGGCATGTTGGTCAGGGTGGGACTAGTGTAGATGGGGCATGTTGGTCGGGGTGGGACTAGTGTAGATGGGGCATGTTGGTCGGGGTGGGACTAGTGTAGATGGGGCATGTTGGTCGGGGTGGGAATAGTGTAGATGGGGCACGTTGGTCGGGGTGGGACTAGTGTAGACGGGGCATGTTGGTCGGGGTGGGACTAGTGTAGATGGGGCATGTTGGTTGGGGTGGGACTAGTGTAGACGGGGCATGTAGGTCGGGGTGGGACTAGTGTAGACGGGGCATGTTGGTCGGGGTGGGACTAGTGTAGCTGGGGCATGTTGGTCGGGGTGGGACTAGTGTAGATGGGGCATGTTGGTCGGGGTGGGACTAGTGTAGCTGGGGCATGTTGGTCGGGGTGGGACTAGTGTAGATGGGGCATGTTGGTCGGGGTGTGACTAGTGTAGACGGGGCATGTTGGTCGGGGTGGGACTAGTGTAGACGGGGCATGTTGGTCGGGGTGGGACTAGTGTAGACGGGGCATGTTGGTCGGGGTGGGACTAGTGTAGATGGGGCATGTTGGTCGGGGTGGGACTAGTGTAGATGGGGCATGTTGGTCGGGGTGGGACTAGTGTAGATGGGGCATGTTGGTCGGGGTGGGACTAGTGTAGACTGGGGCATGTTGGTCGGGGTGGGACTAGTGTAGACGGGGCATGTTGGTCGGGGTGGGACTAGTGTAGACTGGGGCATGTTGGTCGGGGTGGGACTAGTGTAGATGGGGCATGTTGGTCGGGGTGGGACTAGTGTAGATGGGGCATGTTGGTCGGGGTGGGACTAGTATAGATGGGGCATGTTGGTCGGGGTGGGACTAGTGTAGATGGGGCATGTTGGTCGGGGTGGGACTAGTGTAGATGGGGCATGTTGGTCGGGGTGGGACTAGTGTAGACGGGGCATGTTGGTCGGGGTGGGACTAGTGTAGACGGGGCATGTTGGTCGGGTGGGACTAGTGTAGATGGGGCATGTTGGTCGGGGTGGGACTAGTGTAGATGGGGCATGTTGGTCGGGGTGGGACTAGTGTAGATGGGGCATGTTGGTCGGGGTGGGACTAGTGTAGACGGGGCATGTTGGTCGGGGTGGGACTAGTGTAAATGGGGCATGTTGGTCGGGGTGGGACTAGTGTAGATGGGGCATGTTGGTCGGGGTGGGACTAGTGTAGACGGGGCATGTTGGTCGGGGTGGGACTAGTGTAGATGGGGCATGTTGGTCGGGGTGGGACTAGTGTAGACGGGGCATGTTGGTCGGGGTGGGACTAGTGTAGATGGGGCATGTTGGTCGGGGTGGGACTAGTGTAGATGGGGCATGTTGGTCGGGGTGGGACTAGTGTAGACGGGGCTTGTTGGTCGGGGTGGGACTAGTGTAGATGGGGCATGTTGGTCGGGGTGGGACTAGTGTAGATGGGGCATGTTGGTCGGGGTGGGACTAGTGTAGATGGGGCATGTTGGTCGGGGTGGGACTAGTGTAGATGGGGCATGTTGGTCGGGGTGGGACTAGTGTAGATGGGGCATGTTGGTCGGGGTGGGACTAGTGTAGATGGGGCATGTTGGTCGGGGTGGGACTAGTGTAGACGGGGCATGTTGGTCGGGGTGGGACTAGTGTAGATGGGGCATGTTGGTCGGGGTGGGACTAGTGTAGACTGGGGCATGTTGGTCGGGGTGGGACTAGTGTAGATGGGGCATGTTGGTCGGGGTGGGACTAGTGTAGATGGGGCATGTTGGTCGGGGTGGGACTAGTGTAGATGGGGCATGTTGGTCGGGGTGGGACTAGTGTAGATGGGGCATGTTGGTCGGGGTGGGACTAGTGTAGATGGGGCATGTTGGTCGGGGTGGGACTAGTGTAGATGGGGCATGTTGGTCGGGGTGGGACTAGTGTAGACGGGGCATGTTGGTCGGGGTGGGACTAGTGTAGATGGGGCATGTTGGTCGGGGTGGGACTAGTGTAGATGGGGCATGTTGGTCGGGGTGGGACTAGTGTAGACTGGGGCATGTTGGTCGGGGTGGGACTAGTGTAGATGGGGCATGTTGGTCGGGGTGGGACTAGTGTAGATGGGGCATGTTGGTCGGGGTGGGACTAGTGTAGATGGGGCATGTTGGTCGGGGTGGGACTAGTGTAGAATGGGGCATGTTGGTCGGGGTGGGACTAGTGTAGACGGGGCATGTTGGTCGGGGTGGGACTAGTGTAGATGGGGCATGTTGGTCGGGGTGGGACTAGTGTAGATGGGGCATGTTGGTCGGGGTGGGACTAGTGTAGATGGGGCATGTTGGTCGGGGTGGGACTAGTGTAGACTGGGGCATGTTGGTCGGGGTGGGACTAGTGTAGATGGGGCATGTTGGTCGGGGTGGGACTAGTGTAGATGGGGCATGTTGGTCGGGGTGGGACTAGTGTAGATGGGGCATGTTGGTCGGGGTGGGACTAGTGTAGATGGGGCATGTTGGTCGGGGTGGGACTAGTGTAGATGGGGCATGTTGGTCGGGGTGGGACTAGTGTAGACGGGGCATGTTGGTCGGGGTGGGACTAGTGTAGACGGGGCATGTTGGTCGGGGGGGGACTAGTGTAGATGGGGCATGTTGGTCGGGGTGGGACTAGTGTAGATGGGGCATGTTGGTCGGGGTGGGACTAGTGTAGATGGGGCATGTTGGTCGGGGTGGGACTAGTGTAGATGGGGCATGTTGGTCGGGGTGGGACTAGTGTAGATGGGGCATGTTGGTCGGGGTGGGACTAGTGTAGGTGGGGCATGTTGGTCGGGGTGGGACTAGTGTAGACGGGGCATGTTGGTCGGGGTGGGACTAGTGTAGATGGGGCATGTTGGTTGGGGTGGGACTAGTGTAGACGGGGCATGTTGGTCGGGGTGGGACTAGTGTAGACGGGGCATGTTGGTCGGGGTGGGACTAGTGTAGACGGGGCATGTTGGTCGGGGTGGGACTAGTGTAGATGGGGCATGTTGGTCGGGGTGGGACTAGTGTTGAAGGGGCATGTTGGTCGGGGTGGGACTAGTGTAGATGGGGCATGTTGGTCGGGGTGGGACTAGTGTAGACGGGGCATGTTGGTCGGGGTGGGACTAGTGTAGATGGGGCATGTTGGTCGGGGTGGGACTAGTGTAGATGGGGCATGTTGGTCGGGGTGGGACTAGTGTAGATGGGGCATGTTGGTCGGGGTGGGACTAGTGTAGATGGGGCATGTTGGTGGGGGTGGGACTAGTGTAGACGGGGCATGTTGGTCGGGGTGGGACTAGTGTAGACGGGGCATGTTGGTCGGGGTGATACTAGTGTAGACGGGGCATGTTGGTCGGGGTGGGACTAGTGTAGACGGGGCATGTTGGTCGGGGTGGGACTAGTGTAGATGGGGCATGTTGGTCGGGGTGGGACTAGTGTAGATGGGGCATGTTGGTCGGGGTGGGACTAGTGTAGATGGGGCATGTTGGTCGGGGTGGGACTAGTGTAGATGGGGCATGTTGGTCGGGGTGGGACTAGTGTAGATGGGGCATGTTGGTCGGGGTGGGACTAGTGTAGACGGGGCATGTTGGTCGGGGTGGGACTAGTGTAGACGGGGCATGTTGGTCGGGGTGGGACTAGTGTAGACGGGGCATGTTGGTCGGGGTGGGACTAGTGTAGACGGGGCATGTTGGTCGGGGTGGGACTAGTGTAGATGGGGCATGTTGGTCGGGGTGGGACTAGTGTAGATGGGGCATGTTGGTCGGGGTGGGACTAGTGTAGATGGGGCATGTTGGTCGGGGTGGGACTAGTGTAGACGGGGCATGTTGGTCGGGGTGGGACTAGTGTAGACGGGGCATGTTGGTCGGGGTGGGACTAGTGTAGATGGGGCATGTTGGTCGGGGTGGGACTAGTGTAGATGGGGCATGTTGGTCGGGGTGGGACTAGTGTAGATGGGGCATGTTGGTCGGGGTGGGACTAGTGTAGACGGGGCATGTTGGTCGGGGTGGGACTAGTGTAGATGGGGCATGTTGGTCGGGGTGGGACTAGTGTAGATGGGGCATGTTGGTCGGGGTGGGACTAGTGTAGACGGGGCATGTTGGTCGGGGTGGGACTAGTGTAGATGGGGCATGTTGGTCGGGGTGGGACTAGTGTAGATGGGGCATGTTGGTCGGGGTGGGACTAGTGTAGATGGGGCATGTTGGTCGGGGTGGGACTAGTGTAGACTGGGGCATGTTGGTCGGGGTGGGACTAGTGTAGTTGGGGCATGTTGGTCGGGGTGGGACTAGTGTAGATGGGGCATGTTGGTCGGGGTGGGACTAGTGTAGATGGGGCATGTTGGTCGGGGTGGGACTAGTGTAGATGGGGCATGTTGGTCGGGGTGGGACTAGTGTAGATGGGGCATGTTGGTCGGGGTGGGACTAGTGTAGATGGGGCATGTTGGTCGGGGTGGGACTAGTGTAGTTGGGGCATGTTGGTCGGGGTGGGACTAGTGTAGATGGGGCATGTTGGTTGGGGTGGGACTAGTGTAGACGGGGCATGTTGGTCGGGGTGGGACTAGTGTAGACGGGGCATGTTGGTCGGGGTGGGACTAGTGTAGACGGGGCATGTTGGTCGGGGTGGGACTAGTGTAGATGGGGCATGTTGGTCGGGGTGGGACTAGTGTAGATGGGGCATGTTGGTCGGGGTGGGACTAGTGTAGATGGGGCATGTTGGTCGGGGTGGGACTAGTGTAGACGGGGCATGTTGGTCGGGGTGGGACTAGTGTAGATGGGGCATGTTGGTCGGGGTGGGACTAGTGTAGATGGGGCATGTTGGTCGGGGTGGGACTAGTGTAGATGGGGCATGTTGGTCGGGGTGGGACTAGTGTAGTGGGGCATGTTGGTCGGGGTGGGACTAGTGTAGATGGGGCATGTTGGTCGGGGTGGGACTAGTGTAGACGGGGCATGTTGGTCGGGGTGGGACTAGTGTAGATGGGGCATGTTGGTCGGGGTGGGACTAGTGTAGATGGGGCATGTTGGTCGGGGTGGGACTAGTGTAGATGGGGCATGTTGGTCGGGGTGGGACTAGTGTAGACTGGGGCATGTTGGTCGGGGTGGGACTAGTGTAGACGGGGCATGTTGGTCGGGGTGGGACTAGTGTAGATGGGGCATGTTGGTCGGGGTGGGACTAGTGTAGACTGGGGCATGTTGGTCGGGGTGGGACTAGTGTAGATGGGGCATGTTGGTCGGGGTGGGACTAGTGTAGATGGGGCATGTTGGTCGGGGTGGGACTAGTGTAGATGGGGCATGTTGGTCGGGGTGGGACTAGTGTAGATGGGGCATGTTGGTCGGGGTGGGACTAGTGTAGATGGGGCATGTTGGTCGGGGTGGGACTAGTGTAGATGGGGCATGTTGGTCGGGGTGGGACTAGTGTAGACGGGGCATGTTGGTCGGGGTGGGACTAGTGTAGAGGGGCATGTTGGTCGGGGTGGGACTAGTGTAGATGGGGCATGTTGGTCGGGGTGGGACTAGTGTAGATGGGGCATGTTGGTCGGGGTGGGACTAGTGTAGACTGGGGCATGTTGGTCGGGGTGGGACTAGTGTAGACGGGGCATGTTGGTCGGGGTGGGACTAGTGTAGATGGGGCATGTTGGTCGGGGTGGGACTAGTGTAGATGGGGCATGTTGGTCGGGGTGGGACTAGTGTAGATGGGGCATGTTGGTCGGGGTGGGACTAGTGTAGATGGGGCATGTTGGTCGGGGTGGGACTAGTGTAGATGGGGCATGTTGGTCGGGGTGGGACTAGTGTAGACGGGGCATGTTGGTCGGGGTGGGACTAGTGTAGATGGGGCATGTTGGTCGGGGTGGGACTAGTGTAGATGGGGCATGTTGGTCGGGGTGGGACTAGTGTAGATGGGGCATGTTGGTCGGGGTGGGACTAGTGTAGATGGGGCATGTTGGTCGGGGTGGGACTAGTGTAGATGGGGCATGTTGGTCGGGGTGGGACTAGTGTAGATGGGGCATGTTGGTCGGGGTGGGACTAGTGTAGATGGGGCATGTTGGTCGGGGTGGGACTAGTGTAGATGGGGCATGTTGGTCGGGGTGGGACTAGTGTAGATGGGGCATGTTGGTCGGGGTGGGACTAGTGTAGATGGGGCATGTTGGTCGGGTGGGACTAGAGTAGATGGGGCATGTTGGTCGGGTGGGACTAGTGTAGATGGGGCATGTTGGTCGGGGTGGGACTAGTGTAGACGGGGCATGTTGGTCGGGGTGGGACTAGTGTAGCGGGCATGTTGGTCGGGGTGGACTAGTGTAGAGGGGCCATGTTGGTCGGGGTGGGACTAGTGTAGATGGGGCATGTTGGTCGGGTGGGACTAGTGTAGACGGGGCATGTTGGTCGGGGGGGACTAGTGTAGAAGGGGCATGTTGGTCGGGTGGGACTATTGTAGACGGGGCATGTTGGTCGGGGTGGGACTAGTGTAGACGGGCATGTTGGTCGGGGTGGGACTAGTGTAGGTGGGGCATGTTGGTCGGGGTGGGACTAGTGTAGATGGGGCATGTTGGTCGGGTGGGACTAGTGTAGATGGGCCATGTTGGTCGGGGTGGGACTAGTGTGGGTGGGACTAGTGTAGATGGGGCATGTTGGTCGGGGTGGGACTAGTGTAGATGGGGCATGTTGGTCGGGGTGGGACTAGTGTAGATGGGGCATGTTGGTCGGGGTGGGACTAGTGTAGATGGGGCATGTTGGTCGGGGTGGGACTAGTGTAGATGGGGCATGTTGGTCGGGGTGGGACTAGTGTAGATGGGGCATGTTGGTCGCGGTGGGACTAGTGTAGATGGGGCATGTTGGTCGGGGTGGGACTAGTGTAGATGGGGCATGTTGGTCGGGGTGGGACTAGTGTAGATGGGGCATGTTGGTCGGGGTGGGACTAGTGTAGATGGGGCATGTTGGTGGGGGTGGGACTAGTGTAGATGGGGCATGTTGGTCGGGGTGGGACTAGTGTAGATGGGGCATGTTGGTCGGGGTGGGACTAGTGTAGATGGGGCATGTTGGTCGGGGTGGGACTAGTGTAGATGGGGCATGTTGGTCGGGGTGGGACTAGTGTAGACGGGGCATGTTGGTCGGGGTGGGACTAGTGTAGACGGGGCATGTTGGTCGGGGTGGGACTAGTGTAGATGGGGCATGTTGGTCGGGGTGGGACTAGTGTAGATGGGGCATGTTGGTCGGGGTGGGACTAGTGTAGATGGGGCATGTTGGTCGGGGTGGGACTAGTGTAGACTGGGGCATGTTGGTCGGGGTGGGACTAGTGTAGATGGGCATGTTGGTCGGGGTGGGACTAGTGTAGATGGGGCATGTTGGTCGGGGTGGGACTAGTGTAGATGGGGCATGTTGGTCGGGGTGGGACTAGTGTAGATGGGGCATGTTGGTCGGGGTGGGACTAGTGTAGATGGGGCATGTTGGTCGGGGTGGGACTAGTGTAGATGGGGCATGTTGGTCGGGGTGGGACTAGTGTAGATGGGCATGTTGGTCGGGGTGGGACTAGTGTAGATGGGGCATGTTGGTCGGGGTGGGACTAGTGTAGATGGGGCATGTTGGTCGGGGTGGGACTAGTGTAGACGGGGCATGTTGGTCGGGGTGGGACTAGTGTAGACGGGGCATGTTGGTCGGGGTGGGACTAGTGTAGATGGGGCATGTTGGTCGGGGTGGGACTAGTGTAGATGGGGCATGTTGGTCGGGGTGGGACTAGTGTAGATGGGGCATGTTGGTCGGGGTGGGACTAGTGTAGACGGGGCATGTTGGTCGGGGTGGGACTAGTGTAGACGGGGCATGTTGGTCGGGGTGGGACTAGTGTAGATGGGGCATGTTGGTCGGGGTGGGACTAGTGTAGATGGGGCATGTTGGTCGGGGTGGGACTAGTGTAGATGGGGCATGTTGGTCGGGGTGGGACTAGTGTAGATGGGGCATGTTGGTCGGGGTGGGACTAGTGTAGATGGGGCATGTTGGTCGGGGTGGGACTAGTGTAGATGGGGCATGTTGGTCGGGGTGGGACTAGTGTAGATGGGGCATGTTGGTCGGGGTGGGACTAGTGTAGATGGGGCATGTTGGTCGGGGTGGGACTAGTGTAGATGGGGCATGTTGGTCGGGGTGGGACTAGTGTAGATGGGGCATGTTGGTCGGGGTGGGACTAGTGTAGATGGGGCATGTTGGTCGGGGTGGGACTAGTGTAGATGGGGCATGTTGGTCGGGGTGGGACTAGTGTAGAATGGGGCATGTTGGTCGGGGTGGGACTAGTGTAGATGGGGCATGTTGGTCGGGGTGGGACTAGTGTAGATGGGGCATGTTGGTCGGGGTGGGACTAGTGTAGACGGGGCATGTTGGTCGGGGTGGGACTAGTGTAGATGGGGCATGTTGGTCGGGGTGGGACTAGTGTAGATGGGGCATGTTGGTCGGGGTGGGACTAGTGTAGACTGGGCATGTTGGTCGGGGTGGGACTAGTGTAGATGGGGCATGTTGGTCGGGGTGGGACTAGTGTAGATGGGGCATGTTGGTCGGTGTGGGACTAGTGTAGATGGGGCATGTTGGTCGGGGTGGGACTAGTGTAGATGGGGCATGTTGGTCGGGGGGGGGGACTAGTGTAGACGGGGCATGTTGGTCGGGGTGGGACTAGTGTAGATGGGGCATGTTGGTCGGGGTGGGACTAGTGTAGATGGGGCATGTTGGTCGGGGTGGGACTAGTGTAGATGGGGCATGTTGGTTCGGGGTGGGACTAGTGTAGACGGGGCATGTTGGTCGGGGTGGGACTAGTGTAGATGGGGCATGTTGGTCGGGGTGGGACTAGTGTAGACGGGGCATGTTGGTCGGGGTGGGACTAGTGTAGACGGGGGCATGTTGGTCGGGGTGGGACTAGTGTAGACGGGGCATGTGGTCGGGGTGGGACTAGTGTAGATGGGGCATGTTGGTCGGGGTGGGACTAGTGTAGACGGGGCACGTTGGTCGGGGTGGGACTAGTGTAGATGGGGCATGTTGGTCGGGGTGGGACTAGTGTAGATAGGGGCATGTTGGTCGGGGTGGGACTAGTGTAGACGGGGCATGTTGGTCGGGGTGGGGACTAGTGTAGATGGGGCATGTTGGTCGGGGTGGGACTAGTGTAGATGGGGCATGTTGGTCGGGGTGGGACTAGTGTAGATGGGGCATGTTGGTCGGGGTGGGACTAGTGTAGATGGGGCATGTTGGTCGGGGTGGGACTAGTGTAGATGGGGCATGTTGGTCGGGGTGGGACTAGTGTAGATGGGGCATGTTGGTCGGGGTGGGACTAGTGTAGATGGGGCATGTTGGTCGGGGTGGGACTAGTGTAGACGGGGCATGTTGGTCGGGGTGGGACTAGTGTAGACGGGGCATGTTGGTCGGGGTGGGACTAGTGTAGATGGGGCATGTTGGTCGGGGTGGGACTAGTGTAGATTAGGGCATGTTGGTCGGGGTGGGACTAGTGTAGTTGGGGCATGTTGGTCGGGGTGGGACCTATGTAGATGGGGCATGTTGGTCGGGGTGGGACTAGTGTAGATGGGGCATGTTGTTCGCGATGAGACTAGTGTAGATGGGGCATGTTGGTCGGGTGGGACTAGTGTAGATGGGGCATGTTGGTCGGGTGGGACTAGTGTAGATGGGGCATGTTGGTCGGGGTGGGACTAGTGTAGATGGGGCATGTTGGTCGGGGTGGGACTAGTGTAGATGGGGCATGTTGGTCGGGGTGGGACTAGTGTAGACGGGGCATGTTGGTCGGGGTGGGACTAGTGTAGATGGGGCATGTTGGTCGGGGTGGGACTAGTGTAGATGGGGCATGTTGGTCGGGGTGGGACTAGTGTAGAGGGGCATGTTGGTCGGGGTGGGGACTAGTGTAGATGGGGCATGTTGGTCGGGGTGGGACTAGTGTAGATGGGGCATGTTGGTCGGGGTGGGACTAGTGTAGAAGGGGCATGTTGGTCGGGGTGGGACTAGTGTAGATGGGGCATGTTGGTCGGGGTGGGACTAGTGTAGATGGGGCAGTTGGTCGGGGGTGGGACTAGTGTAGATGGGGCATGTTGGTCGGGGTGGGACTAGTGTAGATGGGGCATGTTGGTCGGGGTGGGACTAGTGTAGATGGGGCATGTTGGTCGGGGTGGGACTAGTGTAGACTGGGGCATGTTGGTCGGGGTGGGACTAGTGTAGACGGGGCATGTTGGTCG
Organism: Amblyraja radiata; assembly: GCF_010909765.2. Classification (NCBI taxonomy): domain Eukaryota; kingdom Metazoa; phylum Chordata; class Chondrichthyes; order Rajiformes; family Rajidae; genus Amblyraja; species Amblyraja radiata. The sequence continues at coordinate 82,739 of NW_022630550.1, read as the reverse complement.
GGGTGGGACTAGTGTAGACTGGGGCATGTTGGTCGGGGTGGGGACTAGTGTAGATGGGGCATGTTGGTCGGGTGGGACTAGTGTAGATGGGGCATGTTGGTCGGGGTGGGACTAGTGTAGATGGGGCATGTTGGTCGGGGTGGGACTAGTGTAGACGGGGCATGTTGGTCGGGGTGGGACTAGTGTAGATGGGGCATGTTGGTCGGGGTGGGACTAGTGTAGACTGGGGCATGTTGGTCGGGGTGGGACTAGTGTAGATGGGGCAGTTGGTCGGGGTGGGACTAGTGTAGATGGGGCATGTTGGTCGGGGTGGGACTAGTGTAGACGGGGCATGTTGGTCGGGGTGGGACTAGTGTAGATGGGGCATGTTGGTCGGGGTGGGACTAGTGTAGATGGGGCATGTTGGTCGGGGTGGGACTAGTGTAGATGGGGCATGTTGGTCGGGGGTGGGACTAGTGTAGACGGGGCATGTTGGTCGGGGTGGGACTAGTGTAGACGGGGCATGTTGGTCGGGTGGGACTTGTGTAGATGGGGCATGTTGGGCGGGGTGGGACTAGTGTAGATGGGGCATGTTGGTCGGGGTGGGACTAGTGTAGACGGGGCATGTTGGTCGGGGTGGGACTAGCGTAACGGGGCATGTTGGTCGGGGTGGGACTAGTGTAGACGGGGCATGTTGGTCGGGGTGGGACTAGTGTAGATGGGGCATGTTGGTCGGGGTGGGACTAGTGTAGATGGGGCATGTTGGTCGGGGTGGGACTAGTGTAGATGGGGCATGTTGGTCGGGGTGGGACTAGTGTAGATGGGGCATGTTGGTCGGGGTGGGACTAGTGTAGATGGGGCATGTTGGTCGGGTGGGACTAGTGTAGACTGGGGCATGTTGGTCGGGGTGGGACTAGTGTAGACTGGGGCATGTGGTCGGGGTGGGACTAGTGTAGATGGGGCACTGTTGGTCGGGGTGGGACTAGTGTAGATGGGGCATGTTGGTCGGGGGTGGGACTAGTGTAGACGGGGGCATGTTGGTCGGGGTGGGACTAGTGTAGACGGGGCATGTTGGTCGGGGTGGGACTAGTGTAGATGGGGCATGTTGGTCGGGGTGGGACTAGTGTAGATGGGGCATGTTGGTCGGGGTGGGACTAGTGTAGACGGGGCATGTTGGTCGGTGGTGGGACTAGTGTAGATGGGGCATGTTGGTCGGGGTGGGACTAGTGTAGATGGGGCATGTTGGTCGGGGTGGGACTAGTGTAGATGGGGCATGTTGGTCGGGGTGGGACTAGTGTAGAGGGGGCATGTTGGTCGGGGTGGGACTAGTGTAGATGGGGCATGTTGGTCGGGGTGGGACTAGTGTAGACTGGGGCATGTTGGTCGGGTGGGACTAGTGTAGAATGGGGCATGTTGGTCGGGGTGGGACTAGCGTAGATGGGGCATGTTGGTCGGGGTGGGACTAGTGTAGATGGGGCATGTTGGTCGGGGTGGGACTAGTGTAGATGGGGCATGTGGGTCGGGGTGGGACTAGTGTAGACGGGGGCATGTTGGTCGGGGTGGGACTAGTGTAGATGGGGCATGTTGGTCGGGGTGGGACTAGTGTAGATGGGGCATGTTGGTCGGGGTGGGACTAGTGTAGATGGGGCATGTTGGTCGGGGTGGGACTAGTGTAGACGGGGCATGTTGGTCGGGGTGGGACTAGTGTAGATGGGGCATGTTGGTCGGGGTGGGACTAGTGTAGACTGGGGCATGTTGGTGGGGGTGGGACTAGTGTAGATGGGGCATGTTGGTCGGGGTGGGACTAGTGTAGATGGGGCATGTTGGTCGGGGTGGGACTAGTGTAGATGGGGCATGTTGGTCGGGGTGGGACTAGTGTAGATGGGGCATGTTGGTCGGGGTGGGACTAGTGTAGACGGGGCATGTTGGTCGGGGTGGGACTAGTGTAGATGGGGCATGTTGGTCGGGGTGGGACTAGTGTAGACGGGGCATGTTGGTCGGGGTGGGACTAGTGTAGATGGGGCATGTTGGTCGGGGTGGGACTAGTGTAGATGGGGCATGTTGGTGGGGGTGGGACTAGTGTAGATGGGGCATGTTGGTCGGGGTGGGACTAGTGTAGATGGGGCATGTTGGTCGGGGTGGGACTAGTGTAGATGGGGCATGTTGGTCGGGGTGGGACTAGTGTAGATGGGGCATGTCGGTCGGGGTGGGACTAGTGTAGACGGGACATGTTGGTCGGGGTGGGACTAGTGTAGACGGGGCATGTTGGTCGGGGTGGGACTAGTGTAGATGGGGCATGTTGGTCGGGGTGGGACTAGTGTAGACGGGGCATGTTGGTCGGGGTGGGACTAGTGTAGATGGGGCATGTTGGTCGGGGTGGGACTAGTGTAGATGGGGCATGTTGGTCGGGCAGGTGTGACTAGTGTAGACGGGGCATGTTGTCTGGGTGGGGACTAGTGTAGACTGGGGCATGTTGGTCGGGGTGGGACTAGTGTGACTGGGGCATGTTGGTCGGGGTCGGGACTAGTGTAGATAAGGGCATGTTGGTCAGGGCAGGTGGGATTTAGTGGTAGGATGGGGCAATGTTGGTCGGGCAGGTGGGACTAGTGTAGATGGACATGTTGGTCGGTGGTGGGACTAGTGTAGATGGAGCATGTTGGTCAGGGGTGGGACTAAGTGTAGATGGAGCCTGTTGGGTCGGGTGTGGGACTAGTGTAGATGGGGCATGTTGGTCGGGTGGGACTAGTGTAGATGGGGCATGTTGGGTCGGGGTGGGACTAGTGTAGATGGGGCATGTTGGTCGGGGTGGGACCTAGGGTAGATGGGGCATGTTGGTTCGGGGTGGGACTAGTGTAGATGGGGCATGTTGGTCGGGGTGGGACTAGTGTAGATGGGGCATGTTGGTCGGGGTGGGACTAGTGTAGATGGGGCATGTTGGTCGGGGGTGGACTAGTGTAGACGGGGCATGTTGGTCGGGGTGGGACTAGTGTAGACGGGGCATGTTGGTCGGGGGTGGGACTAGTGTAGCTGGGGCATGTTGGTCGGGGTGGGACTAGTGTAGATGGGGCATGTTGGTCGGGTGGGACTAGTGTAGATGGGGCATGTTGGTCGGGGTGGGACTAGTGTAGATGGGGCATGTTGGTCGGGGTGGGACTAGTGTAGATGGGGCATGTTGGTCGGGTGGGACTAGTGTAGACTGGGGCATGTTGGTCGGTGTGGGACTAGTGTAGATGGGCACATGTTGGTCGGGGTGGGACTAGTGTAGATTGAGGCATGTTGGTCGGGGTGGGACTAGTGTAGATGGGGCATGTTGGTCGGGGTTGGGACTAGTGTAGATGGGCAATGTTGGTCGGGGGTGGGACTAGTGTAGACGGGGCATGTTGGTCGGGGTGGGACTAGTGTAGATGGGGCATGTTGGTCGGGTTGGGACTAGTGTAGACGGGGCATGTTGGTCGGGGTGGGACTAGTGTAGAGGGGCATGTTGGTCGGGGTGGGACTAGTGTAGACGGGGCATGTTGGTCGGGGTGGGACTAGTGTAGATGGGGCATGTTGGTCGGGGTGGGACTAGTGTAGATGGGGCATGTTGGTCGGGGTGGGACTAGTGTAGATGGGGCATGTTGGTCGGGGTGGGACTAGTGTAGAGGGGCATGTTGGTCGGGGTGGGACTAGTGTAGATGGGGCATGTTGGTCGGGGTGGGACTAGTGTAGATGGGGCATGTTGGTCGGGGTGGGACTAGTGTAGATGGGGCATGTTGGTCGGGGTGGGACTAGTGTAGATGGGGCATGTTGGTCGGGGTGGGACTAGTGTAGATGGGGCATGTTGGTCGGGGTGGGACTAGTGTAGACGGGGCATGTTGGTCGGGGTGGGACTAGTGTAGACGGGGCATGTTGGTCGGGGTGGGACTAGTGTAGACGGGGCATGTTGGTCGGGGTGGGACTAGTGTAGACGGGGCATGTTGGTCGGGCAGGTGGGACTAGTGTAGAGTGGGGCATGTTGGTCGGGCAGTGGGACTAGTGTAGATGGGGCATGTTGGTCGGGGTGGGACTAGTGTAGAGGGGGGGCATGTTTGGTCGGGGTGTGACTGTGTAGACGGGGCATGTCGGTCGGGGTGGGACTAGTGTAGACAGGGCATGTTGGTCGGGGGTGGGACTAGTGTAGAAGGGGCATGTTGGTCGGGGTGGGACTTGTGTAGACGGGGCAGGTTGGTCGAGGTGGGACTAGTGTAGACGGGGCATGTTGGTCGGGAGTGGGCTATGGTGTAGACTGGGCATGTTGGTCGGGGTGGGACTAGTGTAGACTGGGCATGTTGGTCGGGGTGGGACTAGTGTAGACAGGGCATGTTGGGGTCGGGGTGGGACTGTGTGGACGGGGCATGTTGGTCGGGGTGGGACTAGTGTAGATGGGGCATGTTGGTCGGGGTGGGACTAGTGTAGATGGTGCATGTTGGTCGGGGTGGGACTAGTGTAGATGGGGCATGTTGGTCGGGGTGGGACTAGTGTAGATGGGGCATGTTGGTCGGGGTGGGACTAGTGTAGATGGGGCATGTTGGTCGGGGTGGGACTAGTGTAGATGGGGCATGTTGGTCGGGGTGGGACTAGTGTAGACGGGGCATGTTGGTCGGGGTGGGACTAGTGTAGATGGGGCATGTTGGTCGGGGTGGGACTAGTGTAGATGGGGCATGTTGGTCGGGGTGGGACTAGTGTAGACGGGGCATGTTGGTCGGGGTGGGACTAGTGTAGATGGGGCATGTTGGTCGGGGTGGGACTAGTGTAGATGGGGCATGTTGGTCGGGGTGGGACTAGTGTAGAGGGGCATGTTGGTCGGGGTGGGACTAGTGTAGATGGGGCATGTTGGTCGGGGTGGGACTAGTGTAGATGGGGCATGTTGGTCGGGGTGGGACTAGTGTAGATGGGGCATGTTGGTCGGGGTGGGACTAGTGTAGATGGGGCATGTTGGTCGGGGTGGGACTAGTGTAGATGGGGCATGTTGGTCGGGGTGGGACTAGTGTAGATGGGGCATGTTGGTCGGGGTGGGACTAGTGTAGATGGGGCATGTTGGTCGGGGTGGGACTAGTGTAGATGGGGCATGTTGGTCGGGGTGGGACTAGTGTAGATGGGGCATGTTGGTCGGGGTGGGACTAGTGTAGATGGGCATGTTGGTCGGGGTGGGACTAGTGTAGACGGGGCATGTTGGTCGGGGTGGGACTAGTGTAGACGGGGCATGTTGGTCGGGGTGGGACTAGTGTAGATGGGGCATGTTGGTCGGGGTGGGACTAGTGTAGATGGGGCATGTTGGTGGGGGGGGGACTAGTGTAGATGGGGCATGTTGGTGGGGGTGGGACTAGTGTAGAGGGGCATGTTGGTCGGGGTGGGACTAGTGTAGACGGGGCATGTTGGTCGGGGTGGGACTAGTGTAGATGGGGCATGTTGGTCGGGGTGGGACTAGTGTAGATGGGGCATGTTGGTCGGGGTGGGACTAGTGTAGATGGGGCATGTTGGTCGGGGTGGGACTAGTGTAGACGGGGCATGTTGGTCGGGGTGGGACTAGTGTAGACGGGGCATGTTGGTCGGGGTGGGACTAGTGTAGACGGGGCATGTTGGTCGGGGTGGGTCTAGTGTAGATGGGGCATGTTGGTCGGGGTGGGACTAGTGTAGACGGGGCATGTTGGTCGGGGTGGGACTAGTGTAGATGGGGCATGTTGGTCGGGGTGGGACTAGTGTAGATGGGGCATGTTGGTCGGGGGTGGGACTAGTGTAGATGGGGCATGTTGGTCGGGGTGGGACTAGTGTAGATGGGGCATGTTGGTCGGGGTGGGACTAGTGTAGATGGGGCATGTTGGTTGGGGTGGGACTAGTGTAGACGGGGCATGTTGGTCGGGGTGGGACTAGTGTAGATGGGGCATGTTGGTCGGGGTGGGACTAGTGTAGACGGGGCATGTTGGTCGGGGTGGGACTAGTGTAGACGGGGCATGTTGGTCGGGGTGGGACTAGTGTAGATGGGGCATGTTGGTCGGGGTGGGACTAGTGTAGATGGGGCATGTTGGTCGGGGTGGGACTAGTGTAGACGGGGCATGTTGGTCGGGGTGGGACTAGTGTAGACGGGGCATGTTGGTCGGGGTGGGACTAGTGTAGATGGGGCATGTTGGTCGGGGTGGGACTAGTGTAGATGGGGCATGTTGGTCGGGGTGGGACTAGTGTAGATGGGGCATGTTGGTCGGGGTGGGACTAGTGTAGACGGGGCATGTTGGTCGGGGTGGGACTAGTGTAGATGGGGCATGTTGGTCGGGGTGGGACTAGTGTAGATGGGGCATGTTGGTCGGGGTGGGACTAGTGTAGATGGGGCATGTTGGTCGGGGTGGGACTAGTGTAGATGGGGCATGTTGGTCGGGGTGGGACTAGTGTAGATGGGGCATGTTGGTCGGGGTGGGACTAGTGTAGATGGGGCATGTTGGTCGGGGTGGGACTAGTGTAGCTGGGGCATGTTGGTCGGGGTGGGACTAGTGTAGACGGGGCATGTTGGTCGGGGTGGGACTAGTGTAGACGGGGCATGTTGGTCGGGGTGGGACTAGTGTAGACGGGGCATGTTGGTCGGGGTGGGACTAGTGTAGACGGGGCATGTTGGTCGGGGTGGGACTAGAGTGTAGACTGGGCATGTTGGTCGGGGTGGGACTAGTGTGGGTGGGACTAGTGTAGATGGGGCATGTTGGTCGGGGTGGGACTAGTGTAGATGGGGCATGTTGGTCGGGCAGGTGGGACTAGTGTAGATGGGGCATGTTGGTCGGGGTGGGACTAGTGTAGATGGGGCATGTTGGTCGGGGTGGGACTAGTGTAGACGGGGCATGTTGGTCGGGGTGGGACTAGTGTAGATGGGGCATGTTGGTCGGGGTGGGACTAGTGTAGATGGGGCATGTTGGTCGGGGTGGGACTAGTGTAGATGGGGCATGTTGGTCGGGGTGGGACTAGTGTAGATGGGGCATGTTGGTCGGGGTGGGACTAGTGTAGATGGGGCATGTTGGTCGGGGTGGGACTAGTGTAGATGGGGCATGTTGGTCGGGGTGGGACTAGTGTAGACGGGGCATGTTGGTCGGGGTGGGACTAGTGTAGACGGGGCATGTTGGTCGGGGTGGGACTAGTGTAGATGGGGCATGTTGGTCGGGGTGGGACTAGTGTAGACGGGGCATGTTGGTCGGGGTGGGACTAGTGTAGACGGGGCATGTTGGTCGGGGTGGGACTAGTGTAGACGGGGCATGTTGGTCGGGGTGGGACTAGTGTAGACTGGGGCATGTTGGTCGGGGTGGGACTAGTGTAGATGGGGCATGTTGGTCCGGGTGGGACTAGTGTAGATGGGGCATGTTGGTCGGGGTGGGACTAGTGTAGATGGGGCATGTTGGTCGGGGTGGGACTAGTGTAGATGGGGCATGTTGGTCGGGGTGGGACTAGTGTAGATGGGGCATGTTGGTCGGGGTGGGACTAGTGTAGATGGGGCATGTTGGTCGGGGTGGGACTAGTGTAGATGGGGCATGTTGGTCGGGGTGGGACTAGTGTAGATGGGGCATGTTGGTCGGGGTGGGACTAGTGTAGACGGGGCATGTTGGTCGGGGTGGGACTAGTGTAGATGGGGCATGTGGTCGGGGTGGGGCTAGTGTAGTTGGGGCATGTTGGTCGGGGTGGGACTAGTGTAGACGGGGCATGTTGGTCGGGGTGGGACTAGTGTAGACGGGGCATGTTGGTCGGGGTGGGACTAGTGTAGGTGGGGCATGTTGGTCGGGGTGGGACTAGTGTAGATGGGGCATGTTGGTCGGGGTGGGACTAGTGTAGATGGGGCATGTTGGTCGGGGTGGGACTAGTGTAGACGGGGCATGTTGGTCGGGGTGGGACTAGTGTAGATGGGGCATGTTGGTCGGGGTGGGACTAGTGTAGATGGGGCATGTTGGTCGGGGTGGGACTAGTGTAGAGGGGGCATGTTGGTCGGGGTGGGACTAGTGTAGACGGGGCATGTTGGTCGGGGTGGGACTAGTGTAGATGGGGCATGTTGGTCGGGATGGGACTAGTGTAGATGGGGCATGTTGGTCGGGGTGGGACTAGTGTAGACTGGGGCATGTTGGTCGGGGTGGGACTAGTGTAGACGGGGCATGTTGGTCGGGGTGGGACTAGTGTAGATGGGGCATGTTGGTCGGGGTGGGACTAGTGTAGATGGGGCATGTTGGTCGGGGTGGGACTAGTGTAGATGGGGCATGTTGGTCGGGGTGGGACTAGTGTAGATGGGGCATGTTGGTCGGGGTGGGACTAGTGTAGACGGGGCATGTTGGTCGGGGTGGGACTAGTGTAGACGGGGCATGTTGGTCGGGGTGGGACTAGTGTAGATGGGGCATGTTGGTCGGGGTGGGACTAGTGTAGATGGGGCATGTTGGTCGGGGTGGGACTAGTGTAGATGGGGCATGTTGGTCGGGGTGGGACTAGTGTAGGTGGGGCATGTTGGTCGGGGTGGGACTAGTGTAGACTGGGGCATGTTGGTCGGGGTGGGACTAGTGTAGACGGGGCATGTTGGTCGGGGTGGGACTGTTGTT
>NW_022630550.1:0-73693 GCF_010909765.2 Amblyraja radiata | reverse complement strand
AAAAGGTATGTAGCATGACTTTTGCAACGTTTTGCATCAGCCATTTTTGATCATTACAGTTCATCGGGATTTAACATTGTTTGGCTAGCAGTTTAGAAACATAATTAGATGACAATATTGGAAGAGTTTACAGACCATACATGAGAAGTTGCACATTCCACCACTAATCATGTTTAAAAGAACATATTCATCAAAATGCTCAACTGGTTTCTGGACTGCATTGTGAGTTGTGAATCTCACTTCTCCAATTCATTTGGGTCATTAGACTATTTATGGGAAACATCTGTCTAACCAGAACCAGCAAGGAAAACAGCTGGATTCATAGCAATGGGCAGCCAGAAATCCTTGCACTCTAATGTAAATCCTACTGAGAATCCTGTAACAGAGAATGCCACTCTGTGTAATTGGAAAGCTCATTCAGGTACAACAGCAAGGATTTACAGTTGGATACTCTCAGGGATGGCACAGCGGTAGAGTTGCTGCCTCACAGCGCCAGAGACCCAGGTTCGATTCTGACTACGGGTCCTGCTGGTACAGAGTTTGTACGTTCGGCCCGTGACTGAGTGGGTTTTCTCCGGGGCCTCTGGTTTCCTCCAACTGTCCAAAGACGTACAAGTTTGTAGCTTAATAGGCTCCGGTAAAATGGTAAATTGTCCCTAGTCTGTGGGCTAGTATTTGTGTGCGAGTAATCGCTGGTCAGCATGGACTCAGTGGGCTGAAGGGCCTGTTTCTGCGCTGTACCTCTAAACTAAACTTTCTAGAATTGTGCCCAAATGTCCAATATATTTTGGAAGTCTACCATTGAAACATGAAAGATTTTTTACAGATGGCAACGGACTTGAGTCCGAAGAAGGGTCTGGACCCAAATGTCACCTGTTCTTTTTCTCCATTGATGTTGTCTGACCCGCTGTTTTTTGTGTATATCTTCGATGTAAACCAGCATCTGTAGTTCCTTCCTACGTTGTTTAAATGTTACTGTATCAAATGTCGGTACAAAATGGGGAAAGGAAGTGCATGTGGGGGCGCAGATGCGATGGCTGGTAGGGTGGAAGGTGAGGACAAGGGGATTCTGTCCTTGTTACGAGTAGGGGATGGGGAGTGAGAACAGAAATGCCAGATATAGAAGAGACCTTGGTGAGAGCCTCATCTATAATCGAAGAGGGGCACCCCCGTTCCCTAAAGAATGAGGACATCTCCGATGCCCTGGTCTAGATCACCTCATCCTGGGTGCAGATGCGGTGCAGACGGAGGAATTGGAAGTGGGGGAGGAATGGGTAGAAGGGAGAATGTGAAAACAAAGAACTGCTGATGCTGGACATAAAATGCTGGGGTAACTCAGCAGGTCAGACAGCATCTCTGGATAGAAGGAATGGGTGATGTTTTGAGTCGAGACCCTTCTTCAGACTGCTCCACTGCAGATGCTGGTCTACACAAAATACCTGAGTGGACAGTATCTCTGGAGAACATGGATAGACAATGTTTTGGGTCAGAAATAATGTTAATTGCATCCATATAACAATTACAAAACAGAATCAGGCCAACTCAGCCCTTCTAGTCCATGCCGAACACTTATTCTCCCCTAGTCCCATCTACCTGCACTCAGACAATAACCCTCCATTCCTTTCCCGTCCATATACCTATCCAATTTATTTTTAAATTATAAAATCGCAACCTGCCTCCACCACTTCCACTGGAAGCTCATTCAACACAGCTACCACTCTCTGAGTAAAGAAGTTCCCCATCATGTTACCACTAAACCTCTGTTCCTTAATTCTCAAATCATGTCCTCTTGTTTGAAACTTCCCTACTCTCAATGAAAAAAGCTTATCCATGTCAACTCTGTCTATCCCTCTCATCATTTTAAATACCTCTATCAAGTCCCCCCTTAACCTTCTGCGTTCCAAAGAATAAAGACCCATCTTGTTCAACCTTTCTCTGTAACTTAGGTGCAGAAAGCCAGGCAACATTCCAGTAAATCTCCACTGTACTCTCTCTGTTTTGTTGACATCCTTCCTATAATATGGCGACCAGAATTGTACACCATATTCCAGAATTGGCCTCACCAATGCCTTGTACAATTTTAAAATTACATCCCAAATTCTATACTCAATGCTCTGATTTATAAAGGTCAGCACACCAAAACGTTTCTTTACTACCCTATCTACATGAGATTCCACCTTAAGGGAACTAAGCACAGTTATTCCTAGATCCCTCTGTTCAACTGCATTCCTCAATTTGCTACCATTTACCATGTACGTCCTATTTTGATTTGTCCTGCCAAGATGTAGCACCTCACACTTATCAGCATTAAACTCCATCTGCCATCTTTCAGCCCACTCTTCCAAATGGCCTAAATCTCTCTGTAGACTTTGAAAACCCACTTCATTATCCACAACACCACCTTTCTTAGTATCATCTGTATACTTAATAATCCAATGTACCACTCCATCATCCAGATCATTGATGTACATGACAAACAACAGTGGACCCAACACAGATCCCTGAGGCACCCCACTAGTCACAGGCCTCCAACCTGACAAACAGTCATCCACCATTATTCTCTGGCATCTCCCATTCTCTCACTGTTGAATCCATTTTGCTACTCCATCATTAATAATTTATAATTGAACCTTCTTAACCATCCTTCCATGAGGAACCTTTTCAAAGGCCTTACTGAAGTCCATATATACAACATCCACTGCTTTACCCTCATCAATTTCCCGGTAACCTCTTCAAAAAATTCAAGAAGCTTAGTCAAACATGACCTTCCAGGCACAAATCCATGTTGACTGTTCCTAATCAGACCCTGTTTATCCAGATGATTATATATATTATCTCTAAGTATCCTTTCCATTAATTTGCCCACCACTGACGTCAAACTAACAGGTCTATAATTGTTAGGTTTACTCTTAGAACCCTTTTTAAACAATGGAACAACATGCGCAGTACGCCAATTCTCTGGCACCATTCAAGATGATTACTCCAACTTCCAGGCACAAATCCATGTTGACTTTGTAATCACCTCTTCCCAAGCCAACAATGGGCCATTATGGGCTCCACCCGTCCTTGGTCATCTATTGCCGGCCCTAATTTGTTCAATACTGGTCCGTGTGTTTAAGAAAGTTAGATTTAGCACTTAGGGCTAATGGAATCAAGGGATATGGGGAGAAAGCAGGAACAGGGTACTGATTCTGGATGATCAGCCATGATCATATTAAATGGCGGTGCTGGTTCAAAGGGTCGAATGGCCTACTCCTGCACCTATTTTCTATGTTTCTAGTCTATTCTGACCTCTAGTTCCCTCCCCTCTATTTTCAGTCTGAAGGAGAGTCCCGACCCAAAACGTCACCCGCATTAGAGCAGCTGCCTTACAGCGCCAGAGACCCAGGTTTGATCCACACTATGGGTGCTGTCTGTACGGAGTTTTACGTTCTCCCCGTAACCCTCATGGGATTTCTCCAGGTGTTCCGGTTTCCTCCCACACGCCAAAGATGCTCGGGTTTAATTGGCTTCGGTAAAAATGATAAATTACCCCGAATTGGTAAAGCTGCATCAGTCTTCAGACCAATGCAGCCAATATGGTCTAGTGGTGGGATATCCTAGATGCTAAAGGTCCAACTCTTCCAGTCCGCAGTCCGCCCTACAGCCCTCTGTGTGATCAGTGAGACATGGAAAATCAATGTGAAAATGAAAAACTAATTAGATGCAACCCAACAACGCTGTTTGAGAAGGTTCCTGAAGACAAGCTAGAGACCACATCACAAATGAGGAGATCTACCGGGAAACTGCAACAAAGCCCCTCAGCCAGGACATGGAGTGACGCAGGATGAAATCTGCAGGATGTACTCAGAATGTCACCAGAACGTGCACCTGAGATAGCAATGACACGGCAAGCTGACGGAAGAAGGACAAGAGGCCAACCAAAACTCACATGAGATGAACATTCTGGTGGGATTTGGAAGCCCGGGACGCTAGCCTATCGAGGGTGGAAGACGTCGCACATAACCAAACAGAATGGCCAAAGCTTGCTGTCCAATGCACTCAATAGTGTGGGAGGAACGAAGTCTAAGTAAGTAAGTGTGTGTAGGATAGTGTTAGTGTGCTGGGATCGCTGATCGGCATGGACTCAGTGGCTGAAGGTGATGGTTTCCGTGCTGTATCTCTAAACTAAACAAAATTACCCAGCGTTTTTCTCTAGATATGTTGCCTGGCCCATTGACTTACTCCAGCACTTTGTGTCTATCTCCATAATGTTATTGAAGGGAGTTACCATAAATAGTGCATGAACAGCTTATTGGGAAATCAGGCTTGTGTTTGGATCAGTGATGTGTAAGAGATGGCAGTACTGCCAATACCTAATCCATACCATGGAATTAAACTCAGAACAACAAATAAACAACACGCAGAGAGCAGTGGTTCAGGTCAGAGCAGAAAAATAACAGCCACCAAAGCTTAGAGCGTTAAATCTCTCAAAAGTTTATTTCAAAAAACAAATTGTTGCACAGAAATTCATTAATAATAGCTATTTTCTTAAAAACTAATTAAAAACAAGGAATATTGAAAACTATTTACAAAAATATACATACAGAAGGTTTTCACTGACACCGCAGGCAATTTGTGTTTAACATCTGTGTCCAATATGGTGGTTCGGGGCAGTCCGTGTCTGATGAACATATTAGTTACTGGTGTTTCAGCGAAGTTACATCGGATGAAGGAAGAGAGAGTAAAAAGAGTAGGAACTCCAGATGTTTGTATGTGAGCTTCTACGAACACTTGCTCACTGGAGATAGAGAGATATAGAGAGACAGAGAGAGACGGAGAGAGACAGAGAGAGACGGAGAGAGACAGAGAGTGTGACAGTGAGTGAGTGAGACAGTGAGAGAGTATGAGTGTGAGTGTGTTAGTGAATGATTTGTGAGTGTGAGTGTGAGTAGATGAGTGAGTGAGAGTGAGCGAGTGTGAGTGAGAGAGAGAGAGAGAGTGTGTGAGTAGATGAGTGAGTGAGTGAGAGTGAGCGAGAGTGTGAGTGAGAGAGAGAGAGAGTGTGAGTAGATGAGTGAGTGAGAGTGAGTGTGAGTAGATGAGTGAGGGAAGAGTGTGAGTGAGAGTGAAGAGTGTGAGTGATTGAGTAGATGAGTGAGTGAAGAGTATGAGTGAGTGAGTGTGTGAGTGAGTGAGTGAGTGTAGTGGCCGTTTGGTTTAATTTTGTGTGATAAATGATGGAATTTGCCTTCAAATGTTGTCTGCCTGTAATTATGTGGGTGGGATATATTATGTAGTTGGAGGCGTGTTTGCTGCTGGGATTCTTGGAAGAAGCTTGCAGTTTATTTAGTTCGGAGGAAGCATGGTGGGACGGTGCAGCTTTCGACCAATGGTCGGAGCCTTCCAACACCAAAGACATTTTGTAATGTTTCGGAGCCACATGCTGGAGTTTGACCAAGGGTAAAATGTACTTATCAAGAAGAAGTTTGGATGAATATCTGACTGTTTTACTTTTACAATAAATAAACTATTAATCAAGAGAGTGTGTGTTGATGATTTATCTTTCCACGGCTTTGAATGTCTCGTGAAGAGCTCCCATTGGTAAAACAACGCTATCTCCTCATACCATGAGTAGATGTGCTCACTTCTTCTTGATAAGTACATTTTGGATCCAAGATGGCGGCGCGCACAGTCGCAGCGGCCCCTCGGGAGATAGTCGGAGCATTAAAAAGTGAGTGTTGTGTGTTTTGTCCAGTCTGTCCAAGATATATGTACTGCAGGAACATGCTCCTAAACATCGGGGCAAACCACGGTAGTAGTACGGGCGCGTTTTGGTGCGATTTAGACCAAATACGCCGCTATGGACTACTACTACCGGCTGCGAAGTCAAACATATCGGCCGCAGAGATGAATACGACCGGAGAGAGGAGGCGGGAGAGGAGAGAGGAGGAGGAGGAGGCGCAAGCGGTGTGAGAGAAGGCAGAAACGGGGTAAAAGAGCAGGCTCTTACACGACGCGGAGACGGGGGAAAAGAGCAAGAATTCATGCTAAGCTAACAGCTAACCCCACCCGACCTCCAGTGCCCTTGCTTCTCCTCTCTAATGTCCGCTCCCTAGACAACAAACTTGACGAACTGCGTCTTCTCAAGACAACATACAGGGATATAAGAGACTGCTGTGTGTTTGTTTTCACGGAATCATGGCTCCACGGCAATATCCCGGACACGGCAATACAGCTGGAGGGAATGACATCGTTCCGTGCGGACAGAGAGGCAGCTAACTCTGGTAAGAGCCGAGGTGGAGGCCTGTGCTTGTACATAAACAAGGACTGGTGTGTGAACGCTACGATAGCCGGGAAACACTGCTCTCCGCTGATAAAATTCCTCATCGTGAAATGTCGGCCTTTCTATCTGCCGAGGGAATTCTCCGTTGTTTTTGTTGTGGCTGTATATGTTGCTCCAAGTGCAAATGTAAATTCTAAAGCCAACGAAGCACTGGGAGCTCTGCATGATGCCATCAGTGAGCTCCAGACCAAATATCCTGATAGCTTCATTGTGGTTGCCGGGGATTTTAATCACACCAGCCTTAAGACTGTGCTCCCAAAATTCAAACAATATGTGGATTTTGAGACCAGGGGAGAGAACATCTTGGACTTGGTTTACACCAACACCCCAGAGGCTTACAAGGCAGCCCCATGCTCTCACCTGGGCCACTCGGACCACATTTCAGTGTTTTTAACACCAGCCTACAGACCTCTGCAAAAACAAGTCAGAGCGGAGAGAAAACACACCAGGGTCTGGCCAGAGGGAGCAGCATCAGCTCTGCAGGATTGCTTCCTGCACACTGACTGGGATGTGTTCAGGACAGCAGCATCCTATGATGACCTCATCAACATGGAGGAGCACGCAGAGACTGTAACCAGCTACATTGCCAAGTGCACCGAGGATGTGACTATCATGAAAACCTTCACTGCACGTGGAAACGAAAAGCCATGGATGACAGCAGAGGTGCGCTCGCTGCTGAGGGCCTGTGATGCAGCCTACAGAGCCGGTAACACAGCCGCTCTTCGATCTACCAGGACTGCACTGGAAAAGGGAATCAGGGCAGCGAAACGTGCCTACGCGGGGAAAATCCAGGGACACCTCTGTGACACAGGAGACACCAGGAGGATGTGGAAGGGAATCCAAACACTGTCGGGGTACAAGGCAAGGCAGCAGGTAACCGACACGGACACTTCTCTCCCAGATAAACTAAATAACTTATTTGCACATTTTGATGCAGCAAACACCACACCCAAGGGGAGAGCCAGTCCCTGCTTACAAACCGACCAGCCAGTCCTGACCATAGACTCAATGGACACACGGAGAATCCTGTCTAAGGTCAACCCGTGGAAAGCAGTCGGACCCGACAACATCACAGGACGTGTGCTCAAGGAATGTGCTGAGGAGTTAGCAGATGTGCTAACAGACATCTTTAACATCTACCTTAGTCAAGCCATTGTCCCCACATGCCTCAAAACTTCCATGATAATCCCCAGAGCGAAGAAACAAGTGGTTGCCTGCCTAAATGACTACCGCCCTGTCGCCCTGACCCCAATAATAATGAAGTGTTTTGAACGCCTGGTGAAACCCCACATTACTGCCAGCCTCCCCTCATCGTTAGACCCCCTCCAGTTTGCCTATCGCCCCAACCGTTCTACAGAGGATGCCATCTCTACCACGCTGCACACAGTACTCACGCATCTGGAAAACAAAAACACATACGCCAGAATCCTGTACATTGACTTCAGCTCAGCGTTTAACACCATCATCCCACAGAGACTTGTGGAGAAACTAACCCTGCTGGGCCTCAACACCACCCTGTGTCACTGGATCTTGGACTTTCTGACAGAGAGACTGCAGTCAGTCCGTGTTGGCAAGAACACTTCAGGCTCGATCACGCTGAGCACCGGCTCCCCTCAAGGCTGTGTGCTCAGCCCACTGTTGTTCACATTGCTCACACATGACTGTGCTGCCAGATTCAGGGACAATAAGATCATAAAATTCGCGGATGACACAACAGTGGTGGGACTCATCAGCGGAGATGACGAATCAATGTACAGGGAGGAAGTAAAACAAGTAGTGGACTGGTGCGGCAAAAATAATCTAGAATTAAATGTCGACAAAACAAAGGAGATGGTTGTCGACTTCAGGAGGGCGCAGCCAAAGCATACACCCCTCAACATCAGTGGCACTGCAGTGGAGAGAGTGGAGAGCATAAAGTTCCTCGGTGTGCAAATTACAGACAGCCTCACCTGGTCCAGGAACACCACTGGGACCGTCAAACTGGCCCATCAGCGACTACACTTCCTGAGGAAACTAAAACAGGCCTCACTCCCCACCAACATCCTCAGGACTTTCTACAGGGGTACGGTGGAGTCTGTACTCATGTACTGCATAAACACGTGGTACTCCACCAGCAACTGCTCGGACAGGAAGGCTCTGCAGAGGGTAGTGAGGGGGAGCAGAGAGGATCATTGGCGTCTCCCTACCCTCGGTACAAGAACTGTTCCAGAGCCGCTGTCTGAAAAAAGCTCAGAGAATTGCTAAGGACAAACTGCACCCCCTCCACATACACCTGGATCTCCTGCCATCAGGCAAGAGATATCGAAGCATCAAAGCCCGGACTACAAGACTGCTAAACAGCTTCCTACCACAGGCTGTGAGGCTGCTAAACAGTCACTCTGTGCTCACAGTCACTTGATTCTGCGGCTGGCACGGACAGTTTAATAACTGGAACTGGCCACTTTAATAACTGGCACTGGCCACTCAAATCAGCTGCCCCAGACATTTTTATGATTGGTTTATTGTATTTTAACGTTGTGTTTTACCTGCTTTTAACTATTTATACTGTTCCATCAGGGACTGGATTGTTTTTAGTCTTATTATGTGCGAAATGTTTTAAATTTCATGTGCGATGCTCCGCTATTCCCTGGGAAACGTCTTTTCATTTTGCACTGTACATCTGTTGCTTGCAAGATGACAATAAAGGTTGATTGATTGATTGGTGTCTTCTCCTAGTGACTAGAGGGAACAGTTCCTTGAACAATATAATAATCTGCGATTATTATCGAGTCGAAAGCTACCTTACAGTCAGGAGGTGGGAGAAGAGGGACAGAAGATTGGCCTGGATCTCTGGGGGGAGATTACGCACGGAAAGTTGTAGCAGAAGAGGAACTGAAGACTGGTTCCTTGGAAGAGGAACTGAAGAAAATAGATCTCGCCAGCCAGGTTTACTCCTGCAGCCTTTTCCATTACAGGTTATCGCCACAAGGCAGTGGAGGTTTTAAATCTGAGTTTTCCCTCTCCTAGATGGACTGCCTTCCCAGGCTGAAGAGCCCCATCTGCCCGAGACTCGTAGGGGCGGGAGCGTCTACCTTCCCGTGCAGGTCTATAGCACCTGCCCACTGCCCAGAATCGTGAGAATTTCCGTGCTCAACATTTGAAAGAGCTACACAACAAGGTGCTGGAATGGAAGAGGTGATTACACCACAAGATAGTATTTCAAATATATCTACACAAAGATCAGGACATACTTCTGGTTCTATAACCAGTTCAGCATCAAGGGCCTCTGCTCGAATGGAAGATGAAGTTGATCTAGCTGCCCTCTCAATAGAATCGAATACCTTGGAGAAGAAACATGAGATTGAGCGATGAGAAGAACAGCTGTGAGAAGAGATGAGGCGACAAGAAGCAGTGATGAGGTGTTATAAAGAACACCTGACCTAGCCACAACATTTTTTTTAAATGGCGGCGGCGCGGGCACATCGCGATGCCCCGTGTCTCCCAAGAATGGGAAATATAGTGACAATTGCCCTACATGTTTCAAGGCTGCTCACTCGGAGCAGTCTTATATCCATTTTGTACAGCCGACAGGAACTTCTGGACTTCGGTTCCTGCGGCTGCAACAACTTTCTGGGCGATCTCCGTCTTCATCCTGAACTTGTCAGAGCAACTTAGCACCCAATTAACATTGAATCTGAATCTGAATCTGAAAGATGGCAGTTGCCAAATCGATGAAGGAGATAATGAAAAGTGAGGGTTTGTACATTAACCCTTATTGCCATTTTGCAGAATGATCTGCGTTGGAATGGTCAGACTCATCATGCAACGGTGAAAGTAACAGGTGTCCTAAATTTTCTGAGGCGCAACTTTCATCATTGTTCAACTTCTGTCAAGGAGAAGCTATACTTCACCCTCGTTAGACCTCATTTGGACTACGCAGTTGCAGCATGGGACCCATACACAAATAAAAACATTTCTTCCATCGAACGTGTCCAAAGACAGGCAGCTCGATTTGTTACTAACACCTATGAGAGAAAAGCGAGTGGTACCAAACTTCTGAATTGTCTGGGATGGAACCCTCTACAAGACAGACGTGAAGTTCACTGTTTGACCTGTTTTTACAAAATGTTAAATGGTCAGCTTGACATAGATTACAAGACCAATTAGGAGCAGACAAGGGCATTCGATCCAATTTGTGATTCCAGCTACAAAGACAGATGTGTACAGCAATTCGTTCTCCCCCCGCACAATTAAAGCATGGAATCTCCACCGAACTATAGTTACCCAACCAGATGCAACTAAATTTAAAGTAGCTCTTTCTTCCCTATAACCCTTTCTGGCTTAAGTCCTCCCTCCACCACCTCCAGTTTAAATTCCATTCGGAATATTTTGGAGGACCAAGAACCAAGAACCATTTATAATCTTCACTACACATACATGCAGGCAACCCTTTACATGGGTGTTACCCGTCACCCTCACCAATGCTGCCTCCCAGTGTAGACTGGGCATCACTTGCCTACATGACGACAAGAAGGGTCACAGACCAGTTGCCTATGTCTCCCGCACCATGACCGACACTGAACAGCGCTACGCTCAAACTGGGAAGGAGCTACTCGCAGTAACTTTTGCCTGCAAGGAATTCAAGGACTTTATCTTTGGCGACCCGATCACGGTTGAAACCGATCACCAGCCTGGTCAGTATCCTCAGTAAACTGATCCACATGGCACCAGTGAGTTTACAACACATGATGATGGAACTACCGAGATATGGCATCAGACTAACCTACAAACGCGGTTAGGACATGCGCTTTTAGCTGACACCCTCTCATGGGCACCTCACCCAACCTGTCTGATGATGAGCATGAGGGGTACACGGTTATGATGGTCTCTTGCCTTCCATCTGCGGACTTAGACATCCTTATGGCAAAAACAGCTGCAGACGAAACGCTAAAATCGCTGGCCACTGTCGCCCACTGCGGCTGGCCAGACAATCAGCACCACCTGCCGCAGGCTGTCCACCTATTCTACCCTGTCCGCGATGAACTGGTCCTTCAAGACGGTATTATAATGAATGGACATAAGGCAGTTATCCCGACGTCTCTTCACAGCAAGTACTTTGATATCGTCCATGGGGGGGGGCATCCCACTGCAGAAATAACCCCCCAACATGCAACAGTTATGCTTTACTGGCCTGACATGGCTGACTACATTCTCGAGAAAGTTGCTGCCTGCCTGATTTGCAATAGCCTGACCCCGCACCAACAGAAGCAACCACTTCTTCCACACCTTACCCTGGTCCACAGTAGCAGCCGACATCTTTGAGTAGCACAGCAAACAATACCTGGTTCTCGTCAATTCATAGAAACATAGAAATATAGAAAATAGGTGCAGGAGTAGGCCATTCGGCCTTTCGAGCCTGCACCGCCATTCAATATGATCATGGCTGATCATCCAACTCAGTATCCCATCCCTGCCTTCTATCCATACCCCCTGATCCCTTTAGCCACAAGGGCCACATCTAACTCCCTCTTAAATATAGTCAATGAACTGGCCTCAACTACCTTTTGTGGCAGAGAATTCCAGAGATTCACCGTTCTCTCTGTGAAAAATGTTTTCTTCATCTGGATTCTAAACGATTTCCCCCTTATCGTTAAACTGTGACCCCTTGTTCTGGACGTTCTTGTACGGGAACATTCTTCCTGCAGCTAGCCTGACCAACTCTTTATGAATTTTGTAAGTTTCTATAAGATCCCCCCTCACTCTTCTAAATTCTAGCGAGTACAAGCCGAGTCTATCCAGTCTTTCTTAATATGAAAGTCCTGACATCCCAGTAATCAGTGTGGTGAACCTTCTCTGTACTCCCTCTTTGGCAAGAATGTCTTTCCTCAGATTAGGAGACCAAAACTGTACGCAATACTCCAGGTGTGGCCTCAACAAGACCCTGCACAACTGCAGTAGAACCTCCCTGCTCCTATACTCAAATCCGTTTGCTACTCAGGATGGTTTGAAGTCGACTTGCTCAGTGCCCCGACCTCAGCCATGGTCATTCAAAAACTGACTCGCTACTTCTCTGTCCACGGAGCCCCCCTAAAGCTGCTCTCAGACAATGGAACTCAATTCTCCAGTCACCTCTTCAGGGATTTGGTGAAACGCAGGGACTTTTACCTCACCATCAGCAGCCCCGATTACCCACAGTCCAATGGCCTGGCCGTGCGCGCGGTAAGAAGTGCAAACAAACTAATGGAACGCTCACACAGGGTTGTCTCTGATGTCTATCTCGACCTACTCAACCTACGGAACATTGCTGGAGACCGCCACCCGACCCGTGGAGCTGGAGAACAACGCGGAGCTGGAGACCGCCACCCGACCCGCTGGGCTGGAGAACGCCAGGTAAGCCCCGGGGCTGGAGACCATCAGCAGAGCCGAGGGGCTGAAGAACGCCTGCGGAGTCACGGAGACGCAGACGCGGAGCAACGGAGCGGCAGAACACCAGCGCGCACCAAGCCAGCTCGGCCGACCAGAAGCACCAACAGACGGCGACGCGTACGAAAACACCGCCGGGGACGCAGAGGTGGGTTAAAGGCCAGGTCTGATCTGTATTTATGCCTACAATATTCTGTTGTGCTGCAGCAATGAAGAATGTTATTGTCCTATCTGGGACACATGACAATACACTCTCTTGATTTTGTAAATTTTGTAAATTTATTTGACTTGTATTATGGTGGTGGGTTTTGTTTCGATTTATTTCGTACTGTACATATTATTGTAAATAATTGAAATTAAAAAAAACAGTAGGTGAACATGAGGATCTGTGGACACACAGTTACTGGAGCTGTGGCTCCACGTACAGCCCACTGAAGGCCAGATGGATGCTGTGGGCACACAGCTGGTGGAGCAGTGGCACCATCCCTCCCTACCTATGTTCAAGACACCTCAGACAATCTCCGTCGTCTCCGCGCATTCCATTCTCCAGGCCCTCACCCCCTCATCTTCACCATGGACGTCCAGTCACTCTACACCTCCATCCCCACCAGGATGGTCTCAAAGCCCTCCGGTTCTTCCTCGACCAGAGAAGCAACCTATACCCGGCCACTGACTCTCTCCTCCGCCTAGCAGAGCTGGTTCTTACCCTCAATAACTTCACGTTTGATTCCTCCCATTTCCTCCAAATACAAGGCGTAGCTATGGGCACAGGCATGGGCCCCAGCTACGCCTGCCTCTTTGTCGGGTATGTCGAACAATCCTTGTTCAATACGTACCAGGGCCCCATCCCCGACCTCTACCTCCGCTACATCGACGACTGCTTTGGTGCCACCTCCTGTACCCACACACAACTGACTGACTTCATCCACTTCACCACTAACTTCCATCCGGCATTCAAATACACCGGGACTATTTCCGACACTTCCCTACCAATCCTTGACCTCACTATCTCCATCGCAGGTGATAGACTTCTGACCAACATCCACTATAAAACTACTGACTCCCATGGCTATCTGGACTACACTTCTCCCCAACCTGCTTCCTGTAAGGACTCCATCCCCTACTCCCAATTCCTCCGTCTACGCCGCATCTGCTCCCAGGATGAGATGTTCCACACCAGGGCATCTGAAATGTCCTCATTCTTCTGGGAACGGGGGTTCTCCTCCTCCACCATAGATGAGGCTCGCACCAGGATCTCTTCCATACCCCGCAACACTGCTGTCTCTCCCCATCCCCGCACTCGCAACAAGGGCAGAGTCCCCCTAGTCCTCACCTTTCACCCCACCAGCCGTCGCATACAACAAATAATCCTTCGTCATTTTCTCTCGTCTCTCTCTCTCTCTCTCTCTCTCTCTCTCTCTCTCTCTCTCTCTCTCTCTCTCTCTCTCTCTCTCTCTCTCTCTCTCTCTCTCTCTCTCTCTCTCTCTCTCTCTCTCTCTCTCTCGCAACAGAGAAGGGGAGAGAGAGACAGAGAGAGAGAGAGAGAAAGAGAGAGAGAGAGAGAGACTCTCTCTCTCTCACTCTCTCTGTCTGTACTGAAGATTGGACTCGCTAGATTTACAACTGAGTCTGTATCTGTCTGTCTCTGATTGAGTCTAGAGAGAGAGAGAGGGGGGGATTGTGGGTGGAGGGGGGTATGTGGGAGTGGGGGTGTGGGGCGCTGGGGCGGTTGGGGGTCGTGGGGGTGGTGGGGTGAGGGGGGGGTGGGATGAGGGGGGACTGGGGGGGTGAGGGGGGGTGGTGGGGTGAGGGGGGATGTGGGGTGAGGGGGAGGGATGGGGGGTGAGGGGGCGGATGTGGGGGGATATGAGGGGGGGGGGATGGGGATGGGGTGTGAGCGGGGGGTGTGGGGGTGAGGGGGGATGGGGTTGGGGGGTGAGGGGGGGGATGGGGATGTGGGGGAGGGGGGGGGGATGTGGCGGAGGGGGGTATGGGGAAGGGTGGTGGGGTGAGGGGGGGGGGGATGGGATGGGGATGTGGGGTGAGGGGGGATGGGGATGTGGGGTGAGGAGGGGATGGGGGTGAGGGGGGATGTGGGGTGAGGGGGGGATGTGGGGTGAGGGGGGGATGGGGATGTGGGGTGAGGGGGGATGGGGATGTGGGGTGAGGGGGGCATGTGGGGTGAGGGGGGGGTGGGGATGTGGGGTGAGGGGGGATGGGGGTGAGGGGGGGATGTGGGGTGAGGGGGGATGGGGAAGGTTGTGGGGTAAGGGGGGTGGGGAAGGTTGTGGGGTGAGGGGGTGCAGATGAGGAGGGAGGGAGGGAGGGAGCAGTGAGTGGGTGGAAGGAGGATGGGCAGTGAGGGGTGCGGGTGGGCGAACAGGCCGGGTGGGAGGGAGGGATAGTGGGGCTGGAGGGGAGGGTGGTCTGGGGCAGGGCAGCAGGGAGGGGGCAGAGGAGAGAGCAAGGAAGGGTTATGAGAGTCGAGGGAGGGGGCAGGCGGATGGGCACAGCGTCGTGGGGAGGGGAAGAGGGGATGGTGAGGGTTTAGGACCCGTGAGGCAGACGCAGAGGAGGAAGGGGATTTGAACTGGGGAGGGGGAAATAGGCAGGAGGGAGACATGGAGAGGGTTGGAGCTGGGAGACGGAGCCAGGCCAGGGGGTGCAAACAGCCCAAGAGGTCTGTCTCTCTGCCCCCCCCCCCCTCTCTCTCTCTCTCTCTCTCTCTCTCTCTCTCTCTCTCTCTCTCTCTCCCTCTCCCTCTCTCTCTCTCAATTTTCAATTTCAATTTCAATTTAAGAACTTTATTGGCATGATAAAATACATGCCAAAGTATAAATATTGCCAAAGTATAAAACAAGGCATCCATATTTTAAATGCATCAATGTAAATACAAGTCTACAGAGCATGGATAGATATGTCCCTGTACATACACTATCCTTCAATGGGGTGGGATTCCCTCTACGTCACGCGTCAAGTAGCCGGTGGGATTCCCTCTACGTCACGCGTCAAGTAGCCGGTGGGATTCCCTCTACGTCACGCGTCAAGTAGCCGGTGGGATTCCCTCTACGTCACGCGTCAGTTAGACCACAGGATTCCCATCACGTCACGTCTCGTGGTCAGACGGACCGCGACCCCCTGATTACATCACGCCGTCAGGGAGATCGCGAGCCCCTTTGTAAGTTTCGCCGTCAGCTCGATGTGCCGGCGTCAGGTAGTGACGGGGGCCCCACGTCATGCCGTCAGGTGGAGCGCAAGCCCCGCACTACGTCATGCCGTCAGGTGGAGCGCAAGCCCCGCCCAACGTCATGCCGTCAGATGGAGCGCAAGCCCCTCCCTACGTGACGCCGTCAGGTGGAGCGCAAGCCCCGCCCTACGTGACGCCGTCAGGTGGAGCGCAAGCCCCGCCCTACGTGACGCCGTCAGGTGGAGCGCGAACTCCGCCCTACGTGACGCCGTCATGGAGACTGCTGGTCTGCTGTGTGACGCTGTGTGAGTGGGTGGAAGGAGGATGGGCAGCGAGTGGTGCAGCCGGGCCGGGCCGGGTGGGTGGGAGGGAGGGATAGTGGGGCAGGAGGGGAGGGGGGTCTGGGGCAGGGCAGCAGGGAGGGGGCAGAGGAGAGAGCAAGGAAGGGGGCAGGGGGATGGGCACAGGGTCCTGGGGAGGGGCAGAGGGGATGGTGAGGGTTGAGGACACGTGAGGCAGACGCAGAGGAGGAAGGGGATTTGAACTGGGGAGGGGGAAATAGGCAGGAGGGAGACATGGAGGGGGTTGGAGCTGGGAGACGGAGCCAGGCCAGGGGGTGCAAACAGCCCAAGAGGTCATCTATGTCTGGTTCACTCTGCAGCGTCCTGTCTCAGTGTACTAGACCTCGAGGAGACCACACCTGCTGGGATATGTCCAGTTGTGGTCACCCTGCTACAGGAAGGGTGTCAGTAAACTGGAAAAGATGCAACATTGATTACCAGGATTGGAGGGTTTGAGTGAGAAGCAGAGGCTGGATAGGCTGGGATTGATTTCCATGGAGTAAAGGAGCTAAGGGGATGACCTTATGTAGGTTTATAAAATCACAAGAGGGGAATGTGAGAGGGAAAATTAATGCTGACTTGCGGTGCTGCATGACTCCATTTTATTCCAACATCCATTAAAGTTCTAACAGTCAAATTTTATTTCCCCGTCGCACCCCTGACTGATGTCACATTTGTTACAGTTGGCAGATGGACTGAAAACACTGGGCTCTACATGTCAGAGACAGAGGCAAGGTCTGTGAAAGGCCACAGGGAATCTTTGAGCAACAAATGCATGGAAGGCTGAGGTGAGAGAGGGACCTGGGACTGGAAGGGGGTGTATATTTTGTTTTGCCTTACTCATTAAAATCTCACCTCCTCCCTTATCTCCTCCAGACCTGGCTGCTGAGACCCTCTGCTCTAGAATCACATCCCAAAGCACTCTGCCCCTTTAAACCATAACACAAAAGGGACAAGAGTAAGAGTAGGCCACCTGTCTCCTCACACTGTAATTTAATATGATTATGGCCAATTTACTCCACACCACAACTCTTCTCCTGTGCCAACTGCATGCAGCTTTCCATTCCCTATCTTTGAAAAACTGATCTATGACTTCTATCACCAACAATCTAACCTCCAAAGTGGAGAATTCCAGTGTCACCATGCTCTCCCTGAATGTGACTGAACAATTATGGTGTTATTACCATAGTCTACAAATTCACTAACAATGCTAACGACACTGTCATCCAAATTGTTAATGTAGCTAACAAACAACAGTGGACACAGCACCGGCATCTGGATCACTCCACTAGTCACAGGCCTCCAGTGAGAAAAACTGTGCTCCAAAACTACCCATTGACTTTCCTCCAAGCCAATCTTGAATCCAATTTTGTGGCTTGTCTTGGATTGCATGTGATCTAACCTTCCACACTAGCCTACCATATGGCAACTTGTCAATGGTCTTCTGAAGTCCATATAAACTGCCCTGCTCACTGGCTATCTCTAATCAGACCTACAGTCATACTGCATGGAAACAGGCTCTTCTGCCCAACTAGCCTGTACAGACCAGATTTCCTATCTACGCTAGTTCCACCTGCCTGTATGTGGCCCATATCCCTGGAAGCCTTTTCTATCCAAGTACCTGTCCAAATGTCTGTTCAATGTTCAAAGGTCTGTTTATTGTCAGATGTACCAATTAAGGTCCAGTCAAACTCATATTACCATACAGCCATACTAAAAAAAGCAACAAGACACACAGCTACATAAAAATTAACATGAACATCCACCACAGCGGATTTCCCACTCTCCTCACTATAATGGAAGGCAATAAAGTTTAATCTTCTTCCTCTTTATTATCCCGTGGTCGAGGCCGTCGGGGCGATCGAAGCTTAAACTACCTCCTCGAGCAGCTTGTTCTATTTACCTACCCTCTGTGTGAAAATGCTGCCCTCAGATTTCTATTCAATCTTTTCCCTTTCACATTAAACTTAAGTCCTCTTGTTCCTGATTTCCCTTCTTAGGGTAAAAGTTCACGTTACACGAGTAGAATTAGACCATTTGGCCCATTGAGACCACTCCGCCATTCAATCATGGCTGATCTCTGCCTCCTAATTCCATTTTCCTGCCTTCACCCTATAACCCTTGACACCTGTTCTAATCAAGGATTTGTCTATCTCTGCCTTAAAAATATCCACTGCCAGCCTCCACAGCCCTCTGTGGCAATGAGTTCCACAGATTAACTACCCTCTGACTAAAGAAGTTCCTCCTCACCTCGTATCTAAACAAGTGCCCTTTAATTATGTGACTATAACCGCTGGTCCTAACCTTTCCAACTGGTGGAAACATCCTTTCCACATCCACTCTATTTATGCCTTTCAGGATTCTGTAAGTTTCAATGAGGTCCCCCCTCAACTTTCTAAACTCCGGCGAATAGAGGCCCAGTGCTGTCAAATGCTCAGACTATATGGTCGATAATATCTACAACTTCATGTGATCACCCCTTAGCCTCCTGAGCTCAAAGGAATAAAGCCCTAGCCTGCTCGGCTGCCCCAAGAGCTCAGGCCCTCATGTCCTGGCAATATTCTCATCGATCTTCTTTGCATTCTTTCCAGCTTAACGCTATCCTTCCTCTAACAGGCTGACCAAAACTGAACACTATACTTCAAATTTGGCCTCACCAACATCTTGTACAACTGTTAACATAACATTCCAACTTTTATACTCAAATCTTTGACTGATGAAGGCTAATGTGCCTAAAGGC
This sequence comes from Amblyraja radiata, assembly GCF_010909765.2. Lineage (NCBI taxonomy): Eukaryota > Metazoa > Chordata > Chondrichthyes > Rajiformes > Rajidae > Amblyraja > Amblyraja radiata. The sequence goes on along the minus strand of NW_022630550.1, from coordinate 54,698 downwards.
TTCTTGACCACAAGATCTATCTGTGAGGCCACTTTCAGGGAACTGTGCATCTGCACTTTCAATATCCCTCTGCTCGACAACACTCCCCAGGGCCTTGTCATTCACTGTGAAGATGCTACCCTGGTTTGACTTTCTAAAATGCAATGCCTTGCACTTATCCTGCATTAAATTCCATTAACCATTCCTCAACTGAATTACCCAGCTGATCAAGATCCTATTGTAAATTTTGGGAACCATCTTTGCTATCTACAATTTACCTACCACAGATGTTAGGCTTACTGGTCTATAGTTCCAAGGTTTTTCCTTGCAGCCCTTCTTAAATAGAGGCACAACATTAGCCACCCTCCACTCTTGCGGTACCTCACCCATGCCGAATTATGATTCCTGTATCTCAGCCGGGGATCCTGCAATTCTTCTCGAGCTACCAACGGTATCCTCGGATATATCTGATCATGTTCATGAGATTTATGTACTTTCAATTACCTTGGGACATCCAGCACCTCTTCGACCATATTGCAGACTTGTCCTAATTGAGGATCTTGCCCATCTCCTGCATCACACAGAGATAAACATTTTGGTTTCTGGAGGACCCTATTCACTCTCTATTTACCCTCTTTATCTTAATGTACATAAAAGTTATCTGGATTTTCCTTAATATTATTTCCATATTTTTTGCCATCCTGTTTTTCCCGAATCTTCTCAGAAGCCTGTAAGTTCTACGCCTTTTTCCAGACCAGAGGCTCAATTTCTCTGATCTTGCAGGCTTCCTTACTCCCACCTGCCTTGCCCTTTGCTCGAATTGGAACATGCATGCTCTGAGCTCATGCCATCACATTTTTAAAAGCATCCCATTTTCCAGATGTTTCGTTGCCTGCAAACAAACTGCTCCAAGAGAAACAAAGAGTAGGGATTAACGGGTCCCTTTCAGAATGGCAGGCAGTGACTAGTGGGGTACCGCAAGGCTCAGTGCTGGGACCACAGCAATTTACAATATACATCAATGATTTGTAGGAAGGGATTCAAAGTAACATTAGCAAATTTGCAGATGACACAAAGCTGGGTGGCAGTTTGATCTGTGAGGAGGATGCTATGAGAATGCAGGCTGACCGACAGGTTGGGGGAGTGGGCAGATGCATGGCAGATGAAGTTTAATGCAGATAAATGTGAGGTTATCCACTTTGGTAGCAAAAACAGGAAGGCAGATTACTATCAAAATGGCATCAAGTTGGGAAAAGGGGAAGTACAACGGGATCTGGGGGTCCTTATACATCAGTCTATGAAAGTAAGCATGCAGGTACAGCAGGCAGTGAAGAAAACGAATGGCGTATTGGCCTTTATAACAAGAGGAATCGAATATAGGAGCAAAGAGGTTCTTCTGCAGTTGTACAGAGTCCCAGTGAGACCACACCTGAAGTATTCTGTGCAGTTTTGGTCCCTTAATTTGAGGAAGGACATTCTTGCTAATGTGGGAGTACAGCGTAGGTTTACAAGATTAATTCCTGGGATGGCGGGACTGCCATATGCTGAGAGAATGGAGCAACTGGGCTTGTACACTCTGGACTTTAGAATGAGGAGAGGGGGTCTCATTGAAACATATAGATTATTAAGGGTTTGGACACGCTACAGGCAGGAAATATGTTCCCGATATTGGGGGAGTCCAGAACCAGGGGCCACAGTTTAAGAATAGGGAGTAAGCAATTTAGAATGGAGCCAAAGAAACACTTTTTCTCACAGAGAGTGGTGAGTCTGTGGAATTCTCTGCCTCAGAGGGCAATGGAGGCAGGTTCTCTGAATGCTTTCAAGAGAGACCTGGATAGTACTCTTAAAACTAGCGGAGTCAGGGGATATGGGGAGAAGGCAGGAACAGGGTACTGATTGGGGATAATCAGCCATGATCACATTGAATGGCGGTGCTGGCCCGAAGGGCCGAATGGCCTACTCCTGCACCTATTGTCTATTGTCCAATCAACTTGACAATGTTCCTATCTTATACCATCAAAGTTACACTAGTCCCAATTTAGAATTTTAACTTGTGAGGCCCACCCTCCCTTTATCCACAACTATTTTAAAGCTAACTAGACCAAGTGCAGACTCGTTGGGTCTGTTTCCCCAACGGCGTTTGCGGGGGGGGGGGGGGAGGGGGGGGCCGCGGCTTCACACTAACCTTAACCACCCCCCAAACACACAAGTGGTGGAGGGAGGGGGGTGAGAAGAGGGCAGGGAGGGGAGAGGAGGAGGAAACGGGACCGATTTGGGAGAGAAAGTAGAGCGGGGTAGGGGGTGAGAGAGGGGGATGGGGAGAGAGATGTGGGGGAGGGGGGGAGAGGGGGGAAGGGGGAGAGGGGTGGGGGAGAGAGGGGAAAGAGTGGGGAGGGAGAGTGAAGGGGGAGAGAAGTGGAAGAGTGGGGACGGAAGAGGAGAGGGGTAGGGGGAGTGATGGAAGAGGGATAGGGGGAAGGGGGCGGGGGTAGTGAGGGAAGGGGGTGGGGGAGAGAGGGATGGGTGAGGGAGAGGGGTGAGGAGAGGGAGAGGGGTGAGGAGAGGGAGAGGGGGAGGAGAGAAGGGGGAGAGAAGTGGTAGAGTGGGGAGGGAGGTAGGGGTAGAGTGGTAGCGGGATGGAAGGGGTGGGGTAGAGGGGGAAGGGGGGTGGGGGAGAGAAGGATGGGTGGGAGAGGGAGCGGGGTGAGGAGAGGGAAACATAGAAACATAGAAATTAAGTGCAGGAGTAGGCCATTCGGTCCTTTGAGCCTGCGCCACCATTCAATATGATCATGGCTGATCATCCAACTCAGTATCCTGTACCTGCCTTCTCTCCATATCCTATTATCCCTTTAGCCACAAGGGCCACATCTAACTCCCTCTTAAATATAGCCAATGAACTGGCCTCAACTACCTTCTGTGCCAGTGAATTCCAGAGATTCACCATTCTCTGTGTGAAAAATGTTTTTCTCATCTCGGTCCTAAAAGATTTACCTCTTATCCTTAAACTGTGACCCCTTGTACTGGACTTCCCCAACATCTGGAACAATCTTCCTGCATTTAGCCTGTCCAACCCCTTAAGAATTTTGTGAGTTTCTATAAGATCCCCGCTCAATCATCTAAAATCTAGCGAGTACAAGCCGAGTCTATCCAGTCTTTATTCATATGAAAGTCCTGACATCCCAGGAATCAGTCTGGTGAACCTTCTCTGTACTCCCTCTATGGCAACAATGCCTTTGAACATTGGGCATTGTGACATCACACAATGGAACGTTCACCATGGGCTGGGCCTCCTGCAAAGGCATATGTAAATGAATCCATTCCGATTGGACATATGTGAGCATCAGGCATTGTGACATCACACGATGGAACGTTCACCAGGGGCTGGGGCTGCTGCTGCTTCTATGGGTGAGAAGCCAGTTTATTTTTGAAATATTGGGGGGGAGGATTTGATTTAAAACGTGTACTTAAACACGACGAAATGTAATAAGGAGCGGATACCTAGAAAGAAAAGTGAAATCTCTACCGAAATGGAAAAGATGTCGGCGATTCTGCGTCTGGTTTCGGAGTTGCAGTAAATCAAAGGAAGATAGACGGCCGGCAGCCGTTCATGTAAATAGATCCATTCCGATTGGACATCTGCGAGTATTGGGCATTGTGACATCACACGATGGAACGAATCAAAAGGAAGAAAGGCAGCCGGCAGCTCAGGAAGGCACCTTGGACAATAGGATGAGTTGGCTTGAAGGGACTGTCTCCATGCTGCTTATCTGCAACATGATTTAACCTCCCTATCAATTCCACTCTCCCCTTTCACAACATTCCTTAATTCTACTATGAATTGTATACTCAACAAATTATCATCTGCAGTCCTTGGAACAGAGGATTTCACAGCCTTGTTTGAAAAAATCTCTCCTGTCATCAATCCCAAATACTCTACCTCAAGTGTAGACTATGAGCTCTTTTAAAATATCATACATACCAGTTAGATAATCCCTTGTTTTATAATTCCAGAGATTAATCTGCTTTCTGATAGTTTGAATACAGCACACTAATTAAATGCCCTTATGCTGATAGTGACACACACAAAATGTAGCAGCTTTGCAAGCATAATTTCCTTTTCATAAATACATATTAACCAAGCCCAGTTTTGTTGTTGTTATTTTAAATGCCCTTCTACTACTTCATTAATAATAAATTATAGCCTTTTCCATGTTATTGAAGTCAGGTTAACTGGCCCGTAGTTCTCTTTTTTAATTCTCCCTTTTATAAAATATTGAATTTACAGCAGTTGCCTTCCAGTCTGCAGCTTCTATGAAATTTGGAAAGATAACGACTAATACATCCTCTCTCTCCATCGCTGCCGCCATCAAAATGCTGCAATGTAGATCGACGGGTCTCGCACATTTATCACGTGAACCACATTTGTTTCTCGATAAGACTAATTTTTCACTAATAGTACTTTATTTGAGTATCTCATTCTCTACAAATGTTTAGGGAGGAAAACCAAAGCTTTTATCAGAATTTGAAAGTCTGACTGTTCTAAATTGCAAACCTATTCACATTATATCTCTGAAGGTACCCAAATAAGTTGGTTCAGACTTACTCTGTGTTCCCTAATCAAGATGAGATGAGTGATGTCGTTGTGCAGCCTTATAATTCGCTGTTAACACTGAAGAGACTAACTCAAAATGCAGACTGTGTGGTGAGTAACTTCAAGTGGAATGTTTCAACTTGTGGCAAGCTGTGGAATGGTTTGCTGTTTTGAACTGAGCTCTGAGCTGCTGTTTTGTGTTTTCAAAGGTTGTTCTTGACAACACAGCACTAAACCGGATTGCAACAGACAGGCTTCATATTCAGAACCCTTCCTTTTCTCAGATCAACCAGTTGGTAAGTAAATAACTAGATCAGAGATCTACAAAGCATTGCTTATTGGACATAGATTTGGGAGGTTAATTGAAGCAAAAATAATTTAATCGGGGCAGGATGTTCATTTAAATATCAAAACTGACTATAGGAACTCATTCATGTTATTCCTGCAGACACATGATTCCTCGTGTCATAACAAGTAAACTACATGTGCTGATTTATACCAAAGAAAAACAAAATGCTGCATTAACTCAGTGAGCCAGGTGGCATACTCACACTGCTCTGATTTGTCCCTTTCATTTGCAGCATCAAAAGTCACCATCTCTTACAATGTAGCACGCCGTGACCTTTGGTGGTACTGCAGCCCTTGCACTGTCTGCCACTTCCCCCCAGTCCTGAATAGTCATTATGTCCCAGATAGAACAATGACATTCTTACTTGCTGCAGCACAACAGAATATATAAACATAGTACACTAAACAATATAATAAACGAGAGAAAAAAAGTTCAGTGTGTGTATACGTACACATGATCACAAATACATGCACACACACATATATACATATATACACACATATAGTGCCCTCCAAAATGTTTGGGACAAAGACCCATCATTTATTTATTTGCCTCTGTACTCCACAATTTGAGATTTGTAATAGAAAAAATCAAGTGTGGTTAAAGTGCGCATTGTCAGATTTTATTAAAGGGTATTTTTATACATTTTCACCATGTAGAAATTACAGCTGTGTTTATACAATGTCCCTCCATGACAGGCGATGCTGGCTCGAAGAGCCGAATGAATGGCTTACTCCTGCACCTATTGTCTATTGTCTATTGCTATTGTTACTGCTGCCACCCACCGACTTTCCCAGCTTAACGTTTCGGCTGCTGGCCTTTTGGGTCAGAAGAAAAAGTAATCGGAAGCACGGCTAACACATTAGTTCTTTGGCATTATAATGTGGGAAGCACAGCTCGGGGAAGGGGCTCTCATGGAGGGTAATCTAATGTTGAAATGCAGTTTTATGGGCAGCTGGAATTATCTTGCAGCCTTGATCTGATCAAGCTAATTATTTTCTTGGGTTTGTACTGATAAATTATGCTTCCATTTATTGCTTCCCAGCACCAAAGCTTTGATCAGCTTCTGTTTAGGTTTACTCACCTAGTGTGTTGATGAGTTTTAATGATAGAGGATATATTGATTTTAGCTGCAGTATGACTTTGTTTTGTGATTTGTTTTCATAGGTGTCCACAATCATGTCTGCAAGTACCACCACACTCCGGTACCCAGGCTATATGAATAATGATCTAATTGGACTGATTGCTTCCCTTATTCCCACTCCAAGGCTTCATTTTCTCATGACTGGCTATACTCCGCTTACGACAGATCAATCAGTACGTGGTGATTCGTGTTATGTCTTAAATTATGTTTTGATGTAACAACAATTAATTTGTTTGTCATGAAACATTGTAGTGGTTTGTATCTTCGAGGGCCAATGTGCTCCACTATTCTGAGAAGATCACTGGTTTAGAGTCGTAGAATCATACAGTGTGGAAACAAGCCCTTTGGCCCAACTTGCCCACACAAACCAATGTGTCCCATCTACACTAGTCCCACTTGCCTGCGTTTAGCCCACGTCCCTCTAAACCTGTCCTGTCCATGTGCCTGTCTAATTGCATCTTAAACATAGCGATAATCCCTGTCTCAACTACCTCCTCCAGAAGCTTGTTCCATACACCTACCTTTTGTGTGAAAAAGTGACCCCTCAGATTCCTATAACATCTTTCCCCCTTCATCTTAAACCGATGAGAACATGCAAACTCCACACAGACAGCACCCGAGGTCAGGATCGACCTTGAATCTCTAGTGCTGCGAGGCAGCTGTTTTACCAGCTGTGCCACTGAGCTGGACTATTTCTGTGCTCATCCTACTTCTGATTAAGATGGTGGTCTGAGGGGCTTGTGCATGCATTTATATAGGTTATGTTCAAGCGATCCTGATAGCAAATGGTGACCGTGTAAGCTATGACAATATCAGACTAGTGAATGGTCCTCCCATAAGATAGGGTGCAGTACTGATCTTCCAACCTATCTCATTGTGGACCTTGGAAATGTCATTGTAACTCTAACACCTTAATGCATGTACTCTGGTATTTGTGTTGCCTGTTGTCCTTGTTTATGTCTTGCTAGTACTAATATGACTTGATCAGATAGTGCGCAAACATAGCAGTCCACTGTATCTCAATATACCGTGCCCTCCATAATACATAGATACATAGAAAATAGGTGCAGGAGTAGGCCATTCGGCCCTTCGAGCCTGCATCGCCATTCAATATGATCATGGCTGATCATCCAACTCAGTATCCTGTCCCTGCCTTCTCTCCATACCCCCTGATCCCTTTAGCCACAAGGGCCACATCTAACTCCCTCTTAAATATAGCCAATCAACTGGCCTCAACTAAATAAACTGGCCTCAACTACCTTCTGTGGCAGAGAGTTCCAGAGATTCGCCACTCTCTGTGTGAAAAATGTTTTTCTCATCTCGGTCTTAAAGGATTTCAAATGTTTGGCTGATGCAGTATAATGTGGATAAATGTGAGGTTATCCATTTTGGTGGCAAAAACAGGAAAGCAGACTATTATCTAAATGGTGGCCGATTAGGAAAAGGGGAGATGCAGCGAGACCTGGGTGTCATGGTACACCAGTCATTGAAAGTAGGCAGGTGCAGCAGGCAGTGAAGAAAGCGAATGGTATGTTAGCTTTCATAGCAAAAGGATTTGAGTATAGGAGCAGGGAGGTTCTACTGCAGTTGTACAGGGTCTTGGTGAGACCACACCTGGAGTATTGCGTACAGTTTTGGTCTCCAAATCTGAGGAAGGACATTATTGCCATAGAGGGAGTGCAGAGAAGGTTCACCAGACTGATTCCTGGGATGTCAGGACTGTCTTATGAAGAAAGACTGGATAGACTTGGTTTATACTCTCTAGAATTTAGGAGATTGAGAGGGGATCTTATAGAAACTTACAAAATTCTTAAGGGGTTGGACAGGCTAGATGCAGGAAGATTGCTCCCGATGTTGGGGAAGTCCAGGACAAGGGGTCACAGCTTAAGGATAAGGGGGAAATCCTTTAAAACCGAGATGAGAAGAATTTTTTTCACACAGAGAGTGGTGAATCTCTGGAACTCTCTGCCACAGAGGGTAGTCGAGGCCAGTTCATTGGCTATATTTAAGAGGGAGTTAGATGTGGCCCTTGTGGCTAAGGGGATCAGAGGGTATGGAGAGAAGGCAGGTACGGGATACTGAGTTGGATGATCAGCCATGATCATATTGAATGGCGGTGCAGGCTCGAAGGGCCGAATGGCCTACTCCTGCACCTAATTTCTATGTTTCTATGTTTATCCTTAAGCTGAGTCTATCCAGTCTTTCTTCATATGAAAGTCCTGACATCCCAGGAATCAGTCTGGTGAACCTTCTCTGCACTCCCTCTATGGCATTAATGTCCTTAATCAGATTTGGAGACCAAAACTGTACGCAATACTCCAGGTGTGGTCTCACCAAGACCCTGTACAACTGCAGTAGAACCTCCCTGCTCCTATACTCAAATCCCTTTGCTATGAATGCTAACATACCATTCGCTTTCTTCACTGCCTGCTGCACCTGCATGCCTACTTTTCCATCTCCCCTTTTCCTAATAATGTTTGGGATAAAGACCCATCATTTATTTATTTGCCCCTATACTCCACAATTTGAGATTTGTAATTGAAAAAATCACATGTGGTTTAAGTGCACATTGTCAGATTTTAATAAAGGCCATTTTTATACATTTTGGTTTCACCATATAGAAATTTCAGCAGTGTTTATACATAGTCCCCCCATTTCAGGGCACCATAATGTTTGGGACACAGCAGTGTCATGTAAATCAAAGTAGTCATGTTTAGTATTTTGTTGCATATCCTTTGCATGCAATGACTGCTTGAAGTCTGCGATACATGGACATCACCAGTTGCTGGGTGTCTTCTCTGGTGATGCTCTGCCAGGCCTGTATTGCAGCCATCTTTAGCTCATGCTTGTTTTGGGGGCTAGTCCCCTTCAGTTTTCTCTTCAGCATATAAAAGGCATGCTCAATTGGGTTCAGATCGGGTGATTGACGGCCACTCAAGAATAGACCATTTTTTAGCTTTGAAAAATTCCTTTGATACTTTAGCAGTATGTTCGAGATCATTGTCTTGCTGTAGAATGAACCGCCGCCCAATGAGTTTTGAGGCATTTGTTTGAACATGAGCAGATAGGATGTGTCTATACACTTCAGAATTCATTATGCTACTACCATCAGCAGTTGTATCATCAATGGAGATAAGTGAGCCAGTACCTTCAGCAGCCAGTTTTCCCAGGCCATAACACCCCCACCACCGTGTTTCACAGATGAGGTGTTATGCTTTGGATCTTGGGCAGTTCCTTCTCTCCTCCATACTTCATTCTTGCCATCTCTCTGATAAGTTAATCTTCGTCTCATCTGTCCACAAGACCTTTTTCCAGAACTGTAGTTGCTCTTTTAAGTACTTCTTGGCAAACTGTAACATGGCCATCCTATTTTTGTGGCTAACCAGTGGTTTCATCTTGCAGTGTAGCCTCTGTATTTCTGTTCACGAAGTCTTCTGCGGACAGTGGTCATTGATAAATCCACACCTGACTCCTGAAGAGTGGTTCTGATCTGTCGGACAGGTGTTTGGGGATTTTTCTTAATTATATAGAGAATTAATCTGTCATTAGCTGTGGAGGTCTTCCTTGGCCTGCCAGTCCCTTTGCGATTAGTGAGCTCACCAGTGCTCTCTTTCTTCTTAATGATGTTTCAAACAGTTGATTTTGATAAGCCTAAGGTTTGCTTGATGTCTCTAACAGTTGTCATCTTGTTTCTCAGTCTTATAATGGGTCCTCATGTTGATAAACAGTAATAAAACTTTGGTCCTCATGTTGATAAACAGTAATAAAAGTTTCCAAATGTGATGGAAAGACTGGAGGAAAGACTCGGTGCTGAGAGCTCTCTACCTGCTTTAAGGAGGCATTTAAACACACCTGGGCAATTACAAACACCTGTGAAGCCTTATGTCCCAAACATTATGGTGCCCTGAAATGAGGGGACTATGTTTAAACTCAGCTGTAATTTCTACATGGTGAAACCAACATGTATAAAAATGGTCTTTTAATAAAATCTGACAATATGCATTTTAATCATGTGATTTTTTACTATTACAAATCTCAAATTGTGGTGTACAGAGGCAAATAAATAAATGATGGGTCTTTGTCCCAAACATTATGGAGGGCACTGTACATGACAATGATAAACCATCAAAAACCAATACCAGATATGTTTGCCTTATTTAATGAGAATCTAGTTCGTTTTGGCTCTAATTCTGTTCACTGATTCTATGCTACTTTTGTTCAAAGGGAGGGATAGATAATTACAACTCTCTAATTTTTAAAACTAGCGCATCTTTTGTCCTCAGGTGGCAAGTATACGTAAAACTACAGTCCTGGATGTCATGCGAAGACTGTTGCAACCAAAGAATGTGATGGTGTCCACTGGCAGAGACAGGCAAACTAACCACTGTTATATTGCCATCCTCAACATTATCCAAGGAGAAGTGGACCCTACTCAGGTAAGAATATAGATTCAGGTTAGAACCACATTAAGGAAAGGATGAGTATGGATACTCTCCACATCCATAAAGGCAACACTCAACCTCCTCTTGGCAAATGACTGAAATATCAGTGGGGGTACACTTTGAGAGCTGTGACCATAATTCTATTAATTTAAAAATAGTTGTGGAAAGAGGGTGCACTAATATATTAAATCTAAATTGGTGAAAGGCTGATTTTGATGGTATTAGACAGGAACTTGATTGATTGAGAAAGGCTGTTACCAGGTAAATGAAAGTAGGATCAGTTACTGAAATGTGCAAAGAAATGGCAGATACAGTTTACTCCAAGCAAGGTCTGATGAAGGGTCTCAATTTGAAACGTCACCTATTCCTTTTCTCCAGAGATGCAGCCTAACTGCCAGCATTTTGTGTGTATCATCATTTTTTGCAAGCAAGTTGGTTGAATGTAAAAGAAAAGAATACAGATAATGGCAACACCTTTAATAACATTGACGTGCAGGGATCTCTGGACCCAAATCCATAACCCCCGCACCAAAAGTGGCACCATGAGAGGCTAGAGTGGTAAAGAAGGCATTGGTATGCTTGCCTTCATCGGTTCACAGATGACATGAAGACTGGTTATTGAGTTATTGAAGGTGTGAAAGCTAGTCGTGAGATATCGATGGCGATGACATGGGCTGAAAATGGCAGATAGTGTTTAATACAAATTAATATGGTTATGCAATTTGGGAGCACTAATGAGGTTAGGACACATACCATTAATAGGTCTTGGGGGTACTGAGGAACACGGAGACCTGAGATGCAGGTGAGCGATGTCAATAGGAATGCATATGGGATACTGCCCTTCATCAGTCAGGGCATTATATACGTCAGGAGGTGATGCTCTGATTTTACATCCAGTACTCCAGCTGAGATCTGATTAGTTCTGATCACCACATTATAGGAGGGTGCAGAGGAGATTCACCGGGATGTTACCTGGGGTAGTCGATCAGGGTGGGGGTCAGTGCACCTTTTAGTGCTGACCGATTCCTGGGCTGTCAGAGTGGCGATACTGGTTCATAATTAGGAACAGTTTCAAGGTCGGTGGGGGCGCTGCAAGCCGGCAGCCCTGCCAGCAACGTGTTGGTTTTTTCAACGTTTCTTTATTTTTTAGTGTGTCCTAATGTGTGTTTTTGGTGTCTCTCTGTGTGTCTTGTGTGGGGGGGGGTAAGGGGGAAACTATTTTGGTCGCCTCCGACACGGAGAGGCGACTTTTTCCATGCCCCATGTACGCTAGTCCCACCCCGACCAACATGCCCCATCTACACTAGTCCCACCCCGACCAACATGCCCCATCTACGCTAGTCCCACCCCGACCAACATGCCCCATCTACGCTAGTCCCACCCCGACCAACATGCCCCATCTACGCTAGTCCCACCCCGACCAACATGCCCCATCTACACTAGTCCCACCCCGACCAACATGCCCCATCTACACTAGTCCCACCCCGACCAACATGCCCCATCTACACTAGTCCCACCCCGACCAACATGCCCCATCTACGCTAGTCCCACCCCGACCAACATGCCCCATCTACGCTAGTCCCACCCCGACCAACATGCCCCATCTACGCTAGTCCCACCCCGACCAACATCCCCGTCTACACTAGTCCCACCCCGACCAACATCCCCGTCTACACTAGTCCCACCCCGACCAACATGCCCCATCTACACTAGTCCCACTTGCCCGACCAACGTGCCCCGTCTACACTAGTCCCACCCCGACCAACATGCCCCTTCTACACTAGTCCCACCCCGACCAACATGCCCCATCTACACTAGTCCCACCCCGACCAACATGCCCCATCTACACTAGTCCCACCCCGACCAACATGCCCCATCTACACTAGTCCCACCCCGACCAACATGCCCCATCTACACTAGTCCCACCCCGACCAACATGCCCCATCTACACTAGTCCCACCCCGTCCAACATGCCCCATCTACACTAGTCCCACCCCGACCAACATGCCCCACTACACTAGTCCCACCCCGACCAACATGCCCCATCTACACTAGTCCCACCCCGACCAACGGGCCCCATCTACACTAGTCCCACCCCGACCAACATGCCCCATCTACACTAGTCCCACCCCGACCAACATGCCCCATCTACACTAGTCCCACCCCGACCAACATGCCCCATCTACACTAGTCCCACCCCGACCAACATGCCCCATCTACACTAGTCCCACCCCGACCAACATGCCCCATCTACACTAGTCCCACCCCGACCAACATGCCCCATCTACACTAGTCCCACCCCGACCAACATGCCCCATCTACACTAGTCCCACCCCGACCAACATGCCCCATCTACACTAGTCCCACCCCGACCAACATGCCCCATCTACACTAGTCCCACCCCGACCAACATGCCCCATCTACACTAGTCCCACCCCGACCAACATGCCCCATCTACACTAGTCCCACCCCGACCAACATGCCCCATCTACACTAGTCCCACCCCGACCAACATGCCCCATCTACACTAGTCCCACCCCGACCAACATGCCCCATCTACACTAGTCCCACCCCGACCAACATGCCCCATCTACACTAGTCCCACCCCGACCAACATGCCCCATCTACACTAGTCCCACCCCGACCAACATGCCCCATCTACACTAGTCCCACCCCGACCAACATGCCCCATCTACACTAGTCCCACCCCGACCAACATGCCCCAGCTACACTAGTCCCACCCCGACCAACATGCCCCGTCTACACTAGTCCCACCCCGACCAACATGCCCCATCTACACTAGTCCCACCCCGACCAACATGCCCCATCTACACTAGTCCCACCCCGACCAACATGCCCCATCTACACTAGTCCCACCCCGACCAACATGCCCCATCTACACTAGTCCCACCCCGACCAACATGCCCCTTCTACACTAGTCCCACCCCGACCAACATGCCCCATCTACACTAGTCCCACCCCGACCAACATGCCCCATCTACACTAGTCCCACCCCGACCAACATGCCCCATCTACACTAGTCCCACCCCGACCAACATGCCCCATCTACACTAGTCCCACCCCGACCAACATGCCCCATCTACACTAGTCCCACCCCGACCAACATGCCCCATCTACACTAGTCCCACCCCGACCAACATGCCCCATCTACACTAGTCCCACCCCGACCAACATGCCCCATCTACACTAGTCCCACCCCGACCAACATGCCCCATCTACACTAGTCCCACCCCGACCAACTTGCCCCATCTACACTAGTCCCACCCCGACCAACATGCCCCATCTACACTAGTCCCACCCCGACCAACATGCCCCGTCTACACTAGTCCCACCCCGACCAACATGCCCCATCTACACTAGTCCCACCCGGACCAACATGCCCCAATTACACTAGTCCCACCCCGACCAACATGCCCCATCTACACTAGTCCCACCCCGACCAACATGCCCCGTCTACACTAGTCCCACCCCGACCAACATGCCCCGTCTACACTAGTCCCACCCCGACCAACATGCCCCGTCTACACTAGTCCCACCCCGACCAACATGCCCCGTCTACACTAGTCCCACCTGCCCGACCAACATGCCCCGTCTACACTAATACCACCCCGACCAACATGCCCCATCTACACTAGTCCCACCAGCCCGACCAACATGCCCCACCTACACTAGTCCCACCCCGACCAACATGCCCCATTTACACTAGTCCCACTCCGACCAACATGCCCCGTCTACACTAGTCCCACCCCGACCAACATGCCCCGTCTACACTAGTCCCACCTCCCCGACCAACATGCCCCGTCTACACTAATACCACCCCGACCAACATGCCCCATCTACACTGGTCCCACCAGCCCGACCAACATGCCCCACCTACACTAGTCCCACCCCGACCAACATTCCCCATCTACACTAGTCCCACCCCGACCAACATGCCCCGTCTACACTAGTCCCACCCCGACCAACATGCCCCGTCTACACTAGTCCCACCCCGACCAACATGCCCCGTCTACAATAGTCCCACTTGCCCGACCAACATGCCCCGTCTACACTAGTCCCACCTGCCCGACCAACATGCCCCGTCTACACTAGTCCCACCCCGACCAACTTGCCCCATCTACACTAGTCCCACCCCGACCAACATGCCCCGTCTACACTAGTCCCACCCCGACCAACATGCCCCTTCAACACTAGTCCCACCCCGACCAACATGCCCCATCTACACTAGTCCCACCCCGACCAACATGCCCCATCTACACTAGTCCCACCCCGACCAACATGCCCCATCTACACTAGTCCCACCTCGACCAACATGCCCCATCTACACTAGTCCCACCCCGACCAACATGCCCCAGCTACACAAGTCCCACCCCGACCAACATGCCCCATCTACACTAGTCCCACCCCGACCAACATGCCCCATCTACACTAGTCCCACCCCGACCAACATGCCCCATCTACACTAGTCCCACCCCGACCAACATGCCCCATCTACACTAGTCCCACCCCGACCAATGTGCCCCATCTACACGAGTCCCACCCCGACCAACTTGTCCCATCTACACTAGTCCCACCCCGACCAACATGCCCCATCTACACTAGTCCCACCCCGACCAACATGCCCCATCTACACTAGTCCCACCCCGACCAACGTGCCCCATCTACACTAGTCCCACCCCGACCAACATGCCCCATCTACACTAGTCCCACCCCGACCAACATGCCCCATCTACACTAGTCCCACCCCGACCAACATGCCCCATCTACACTAGTCCCACCTCGACCAACATGCCCCATCTACACTAGTCCCACCCCGACCAACATGCCCCAGCTACACTAGTCCCACCCCGACCAACATGCCCCATCTACACTAGTCCCACCCCGACCAACATGCCCCATCTACACTAGTCCCACCCCGACCAACATGCCCCATCTACACTAGTCCCACCCCGACCAACATGCCCCATCTACACTAGTCCCACCCCGACCAATGTGCCCCATCTACACTAGTCCCACCCTGACCAACTTGCCCCATCTACACTAGTCCCACCCCGACCAACATGCCCCATCTACACTAGTCCCACCCCGACCAACATGCCCCATCTACACTAGTCCCACCAGTGATCGATCGCCCGTTCCCACACACAAATTCAGAGCGGAAACAGGAGGCAAAAGTCGGCCATCTTGAACCAGGCCCCAAACTCTCGCCCTCCTCTCCCTGCTTCAACTATTCCGTTTTTACTTCAGAGATACAGCGCGGAAACAGGCCCTTCCGCACCGAGTCCGTGCTAGCCCGACCAGCAATCGCCCCGTACACACACTAGTCCCAGAGGGCACAGGGGGGGGGGATAGAGGGCACAGGGGGGGTGTAGAGGGCGTAGAGAGGGTACAGGGGGTGGAGAGAGGGGGGTAGAGGGGGGAAAATCCCAGCCGGCGGTGAGATACATAGAAAATAGGTGCAGGAGTAGGCCATTCGGCCCTTCGAGCCTGCAGAGAGGGGAGTGGAGGCGGGATAGAGGGTACAGGGGGGATAGAGGGTAGAGAGAGTGCAGAGAGAGAGTGGAGGGGGTAGAGAGAGAGGAGAGAGAGAGAGAGGGGGTGAAAAATCCACCGGCAGTGAGAGAGGAATATAGAGGGGTACAGGGGGGGATAGAGGGTAGAGAGAGAGAGAGAGAGAGGGGGGTAGAGAGAGGAAAAGTCCACCGGCGGTGAGAGAGGAATATAGAGAGGGGGAATAGAGAGGGTAGAGGGGATAGAGAGAGATAGAGAGGGGTGGAGGGGGGATAGAGAGAGAGAAGGGATAGAGATATAGAGGGGGAAAAATCCACCTGGCGGTGAGAGAGGAATATAGAGGGGGTAGAGGGTATAGAGAGAGAGAGATGGGGAAAATCCCACAGGCCGGTGAGAGGGGGAATAGAGAGATGGTGGAGGGGGAATAGAGAGAGAAGGGAGAGAAATAGAGGGGGAAAAACCCACTGGCCGGTGAGAGGCCAATGGATGGATGGAGGGGGATAGAGAGAATAAAATATATAGAGAGAGTACAGGGGAGAAATAGAGAGAGTACAGGGGAGAGTAGAGAGAGAAAGAGAATACAGGGGAGAGGGAGAGGAAAGTAGAGAGAAATATATATATATATATACAGAGAGAGAATACAGGGGAGAAATAGAGAGAGAGAGGAGAGTAGAGAAAAAGAGAATACAGGGGAGAGAGAGGAGAAAGGAGAGAAAATAGAGAGAATACAGGGGAGAAATAGAGAGAGGAGAGAAGAGAATACAGGGGAGAAATAGAGGAGAAAGGAGAGAAAAACAGAATACAGGGGAGAAATAGAGAGAGGAGAGTAGAGAATACAGGGGAGAAATAGAGACAGGAGAGAAAAACAGAGAATACAGGGGAGAAATAGAGGAGAAAGGAGAGAAAAACAGAGAATACAGGGGAGAAATAGACGGAGAGAAAAAGAGAGAATACAGGGAGGAGAAAGGAGAGAAAAATAGAGAATACGGGAGAGAATACAGGGGAGAAATAGAGGGAGATGGAGAGAGAGGGGAGAAAGTAGAGGGAAAAATAGAGAGAGAATACAGGGGAGAAATAGAGAGAGACGGAGAGAAAAAGAGAGAATACAGGGGAGAAATAGAGGAGAAAGGAGAGAAAAATAGAGAGAATACAGGGGGAGAGAGTGAGAGAGTGGAGAAAGTAGAGGGAAAAATGGAGAGAGAGAGAATACAGGGGAGAAATAGAGAGACAAAGAGAGAGGAGAAAGGAGAGAAAAAGAGAATACAGGGGAGAGGAGAGAGAAAAGAGAGAATACAGGGGAGAAATAGAGTAGAAAGGAGAGAAAAACAGAGAATACAGGGGAGAGTAGAGAAAAATAGAGAGAATACAGGGGAGAGAGGAATACAGGGGAGAAATAGAGAGGGAGATGGAGAGAGGGGAGAAAGTAGAGGGAAAATAGAGAGAGAGAGAGAATACAGGGGAGGAATAGAGGGTACCAGAGACGGAGAAAAAAAGTGGAAAATGCAGAGAATATTCCCTCTCTTATAGAGGGAAAATACAGGGGAGAAAAACGGGAAAGTAGAGAGAAAATAGAGGAGAGGGGGAGAGAAATTAAACGTAAAATACAGAGAATATAATAGAGAGAGAGAGGGAGAGAATACAGGGGGAAATGTGGGGGAAATAGAGGAGATGATGAGAGAAGGGTCGTCTTTCTTGAAGAGGGGAGGAGAGGAGAGGAGGGGAGGGGAGGAAAGGAGAGGGGGAGAAGAGGGCTATACAGGGAGAAATAGAGGGAAGAGTACAGAGAGAACTAGAGGAGTAACAGGAAACTAGAGAGATGGAGGAGAGAGAATAAACTTGTTATATCCCATCACCTCTCCTCCTCTCCTCTCCTCTCCTCTCCTCTCCTCTCCTCTCCTCTCCTCTCCTCTCCTCTCCTCTCCTCTCCTCTCCTCTCCTCTCCTCTCCCCTCCCCTACTCTCCCCTCCCCTCCCCTCCCCTCCCCTCCCCTCCCCTCCCCTCCCCTCTCCTCTCCTCTCCTCTCCTCTCCTCCCCTCCCCTCTCTCCCCTCCCCGCAGGAGTTAACCACACCATGAGCTACGATAGGAGCGGGCCACCAGATATAGAAGGCATGACGAGCCTAAAAGTGGACAACTTGACCTATCGCACCTCACCCGAGACCTTGAAGAGAGTCTTTGAGAAGTACGGAGAAGTAAGTGTTCCTCCCCCTCCTCACCTCCCCTCCCACTGTGTGGAAAAAGTTGCCCCTCAGATCCCTATTCGATTTTTCCCACCCCCGCAACTCTCACCTTAACCCCGTGTCCTCTGGTCCTCGATTCCCCTACTCTGGGCAAGAGACTCTGTGCGTCTGTCTACCCGATCTATTCCCCTGGTAATTTTGTACACCTCTATAAGATCGCCCCTCATCCTCCTTAAAAGCATCCAGAGAACCGGCCTCCACCGCCCTCTGAGGCAGAGAATCCCACAGACTCACAACTCTCTGGGTGGAAAAGTTTCTCCTCGTCTCCGTCCCAAATGGCCACAGATTCACACAGCTCTCTGGGTGGAAAAGTTTCTCCTCGTCTCCGTCCCAAATGGCCACAGATTCACACAACTCTCTGGGTGGAAATGTTTCTCCTCATCTCAGTCCCGAATGGCCACAGATTCACACAGCTCTCTGGGTGGAAAAATTTCTCCTCGTCTCAGTCCCAAATGGCCACAGATTCACACTACTCTGGGTGGAAAAGTTTCTCCTCATCTCCGTTCTAAATGGCCGACCCCTTATTCTTAAACTGTGTGTGTGTGTGTGTGTGGCCCCTGGTTCTGGACTCCCCCAACATCGGGAACATGTTTCCTGCCTCTAGCATGTCCAAACCCTTAACAATCTCATATATGTCTCAATGAGATAACCTCTCATCCTTCTAAACTCCAGAGTGTACAAGCCCAGCCGCTCCATTCTCTCAGCATATGACAGTCCCGCCATCCCGGGAATTAACCTGGTGAACCTACGCTGGGCTCCCTCAATAGCAAGAATGTCCTTCCTCAAATTAGTTCCTATTCGGTTTTTCCCGCCCTCGCATCTCTCACCTTAAACCCGTGTCCTCTGGTGCTCGATTCCCCTACTCTGGTACCCCGTCATACACTACAATATGCCCCATCTACACTAGTCCCACCCCGACCAACATGCCATCAACATGAGCGTCTTTAGTGTAGCTTGCTCGAGGCCGAGGGACCTGGTTGGTGGCCATTCCCTGAGGTATGTCAGGACCACACTGATATCCCAAATATGGGTATACCTGGGCTTAGGGGGCTTGATATTATAAATGCCCTTCATCAATTTTACCACCAGTGGATGGGATCCCATCGCCTGTTGTCCTGGCGCTGGTTTGAGATAAGCAGAAAGAGCACTGTGTTGATGGCACTGTAGCTGATCTCTTCATTGTGGTGTAGATAGGCCAGGAACTCCAGTACGTTGGTGACTGTGGCTGTTGCGTACGTTGTCCCTGTTTCCTGGCAGTACTTCTCCCATTTTTTGATGCTGGTTAAGTACTGCCTCTTGGTGGATGTTCGTAGGGATGCCGACATGGTGGTGATGGTTTGTTCGGACAATCCCAGTTCCAGGTGAGGTCTGTTCAAAACCTGCAACCCAGGAGTTTAATTTTCTCATGGCATGGATGGCTTATGCCTGATACTGGGTGAGTTAATAATCCTGGATCACTGGGAAAAACAATTGGTGAATCAACCACCATGTCATGCAGAACTGGGAACCATGGCTGTGTAGGCCAGTCGGGCACCATCAAAATACCAGAAGCAGAGTCCATCTGTATTTTGCGAAGTACCCGACTGATGAGGCAGAAGGGAGGGAAAGCATAGAAGAAGAAATTTCCCCAATCCAGCGTGAAGGCATCTACCGCTGCTGCCTCTGGGTCTGGTTCCCAAGCGACATACATAGGTAGCTAGTGATTTAGCCTTGATGCAAATAAATCGATATCTGGCGTTCCATATTGCTTAATAACTTTAGCAAATACTTTAGGGTTTAACATCCATTCGATGTTGTCATTGAATTTGCGTGACCTGGTGTCTGCCACTGTGTTTAGCTTACCTGGTAGGTAAGTAGCTGATAGGCAAATATGTCTTTCGACACACCATTGCCAAATCATGTTGATCAATTTGTCGCATGATGATGATTTTATGCCGCCCATATGGTTAATATAAGCCACCACCGTAGTATTATCAACTTGTAACCGAACATGCAAGTGCTGCATATTAGATACATATGCTTTTAAACCATAAAAGGCGCCCAACATCTCTAGATAGTTAATGCCCAGTGTAAGTAGTAATGATGACTCTAGGTTAGTCCATCTACCACCTGTGCTGGATATGGAGTTAGTCGCTCCCCAGCCTTGAGCACTAGCATCTGTTTGAATAACTAAAGTAGGGTTAGTGATGATGATAGGGCTGAAACTATGCCAAACGTTTTCTGCCCACCACTGTAGCTCTGATATTGCTTCAGTGGGTAATTTCATGACACGATCATAGTGACCTGTATGTCATTTTAGTGCCTGTACCTTTGCTCTCTGTAAATTTTTGATACTGCAAAGGTCCGAATTGTGTAGCCGGAAATGCTGCTACCATTTTCCCAATTACTCTTGCTACTTGTCGAATAGTTGGTCGCTCGTTGACCATCAAATTGATGCATGATTGTGCTAATTCAACCATATTTGCCTTTGGCAAGGTAACAGTCATATGGACTGAGTTAATTGTGAAGCCCAGGTAGTCCATGATAGTGGATGGCTTCAACTTGGATTTATCTGGATGTAGGACGAACCCCAGAGTTTCGAGGAGATATTTTGTAGCTGATACTGCTGCCACAGCCAATTCCATCGTTTTCCCTACTATCAGAATATCATCCAGATATGCCATGACAATATGTTTTTGTTTTCTTAGTATTGCCATGGCTGGGTTCAATATTTTGGTGAATAATCTTGGGGCTGAAGTTAGCCCATAGGGCAATGCTTTGTACCATCCAGATAAATTTTAGGTATCTGCGATGATCCTTGTATATGGGTACTAGATAGTAAGCATCTTTAAGATCAATGCTTGCCATGAAGTGTCCTTTGGAAATCAGTTGTTTGGCAGTAACAAATGTCTCCATTTTGAAATGTATATACTTAACAAATTTGTTTAGGGATGTTAAGTCAATGATGATGCGACCACCACCATCTTTTTTGGTTTTAGTGAATATATTCGATACAAATTCCAAAGGTTCATGTTTGGTCTTTTTGATGACCCCCTTTGTGATAAGTCTCACCAGTTCAGCTTGTCCCTCACGTTTCTCTTTGACGGAGGGAGAAATACCCTTTGGGGCCAATGTTGAACTGGCCGCGATTTTTCTGACATGAATTGTATTTTATATCCACTAATGCTGTTGAGTATATACTTGTCACTCGTGACATTATCCCATGCTGTTTTGAACAAGTGTAACCTCCCCCCTGTTAGTAAAGCACCCTTACTCTCTATATGCTGGCAGGAACCAGACCCACCTACCTCCAGGGTTATTGTCGTTTCTTCTGTTTCCTTGTGTTCCTGAAGATTTTGCTTGTCTGACGTGTTGGCGATTGGCGCATGTTCCATGGGGTCCGCTCTGGGCCCTGATCTAAAAAGATCTTTGGGGATAAAATGCGGTCCTTGAGCTTTCACCAGTCCCATATTGAGGACGTCGACTGGTGGATGCCGTGGGGTGCTGCCGCTTGGGTATTGTAAGTCTTGGTTTGCTCGTCCCGGGGCCTGCCCTCATGAGGTTGAAAGTTTTTGATGCCTCTTCCATGTCCCTCAACTTTTTGTTGAGGTCCGTCCCGAATAACAGAGCGTCCGTCTCTGCGGCTGGGGTTTCACACAACCCAGCAAATTTGGGATTGAGGGCAGGTCTTATGATTTCCCGCCGGAAGTGGTTAATTTCGTACTGCGTGTTGCACATCAATGCCAGTACATCCTGCTGGCAGGTATCCATCTCCGTGTCTTCCACAGAACGAGCAAAGGCTGTGATGGCCGACGTCAGGAGCCTTAGGATCCGCTGTAGCTTAACTTCATAGTTGCGCATGTGTGCCCCCACGTGCCCCCAGATTTGGCTGTTTACAGTCAGCACTCTGAGGGCCTCACAGTTCTCTGGTGTTTTGTAGAGATCTAACGCCTCAGAGAGCACCTTCTCCTGCAAGGGCTTATTTGAAAGCTGATTAATGCTGGCCGCTAATTTCGGTGCCAGCGGTCTTCCAGCACGTGGGGTTGCTACATAGCGGTCCACCACACCCAGCAGCTCTTCCTGCTCCTGCACCTCCTGCATACTCCCGATCTCGTCCGCCAACCCCTGTTGCAGACCAGCCCAGCCCTGGTCACCAATGCTAGCCTCCAGTAATGAGGGAGCAGAGGGCAGTGTACAGAACACTGTGGAGGGGGTGCCTGACCTCCCTCCGCGAGAGCGCTCTTTCTGCGCATCCCGCTGGAGCTGCTCCAATAGCTGTTGGATGCAGCTCAGGCGGCTGTCTCTCCTCCGTGTAGGTGGAGACATGTCCCCGTCCGACGAATCGGACGCCACCGGCCGGATGCCTGTTCGGATGGCTAAACATCCAGCCCGCAGTTCAGGCACTAGCGGGGCTGGGCTCGGCGCGGTGATGGGGATAGCGGTGCGCCCGGTAATTGTTCCCACCGCCTTCTTCTAGAGCTTTTGTGCCTTGTAGAAGCGAGAGCGCCCCTCAAGCAACGCGTTTCGCAGGCACCTGCACTGAGAGCCGCTCCAGCGGCTCAGGCGGCTCTCTCTCTCCCCGTGCGGGTGGAGAGACGTCCCGTCCGAATTCGGGAAAACACCTGCCGGATGCCTCTTCGGGTGGTTATGCATCCAGCCCGCTGCTCAGGTACTAGCGGGCTGGGCTCGGCACGGTGTCGGGGAATAGCGGAACACCGGGTAAACGCTCCTACCGCCTGTTGCTGCCCTCCCCGACGGAAAACGTTCCTCCTCGAACGGGGGACAGTTTTGTTCCAGAGCCTTTTTCTCTGCCTGTAAAACACAAGCAGAAAAAAGGCTCCCCTGTAATAGAAACCCGACCTCAGGGTACTCACCTGACGGCCCGTTTCATTCTGTAGCGGGAGCGCCTAACTCCCGCTGCAGCCGCTGTTGCACTGCTGGCGTTAATGCCGCGCCTGCGCACTGAGCGGGTTCTTCACGTAGTCACTCACGTGACTCCGAAGTAAAATCCAATTTACCACACCATCTTCCAGATCATTGATGTACATGACAAACAACAGTGGACCTAACACAGATCCCTGTGGCACCCCACTAGTCACTGGCCTCCAACCTGACAAACAACCATCCACCATTACTCTCTGGCATCTCCCATTCAGCCACTGTTGAATCCATCTTGCTACTCCACCATTAATACCCAACCATTGAACCTTCTTAACCAACCTTCCATGAGGAACCTTGTCAACGGTCTTACTGAAGTCCATATATACAACATCCACTGCTTTACCCTCATCAATTTCCCGAGTAACCTCTTCAAAAAATTCAAGAAGATTAGTCAAACATGACCTTCCAGGCACAAATCTATGTTGACTGTTCCTAATCAGACCCTGTTTATCCAGATGCTTATATATATTATCTCTAAGTATCCTTTCCATTAATTTGCCCACCACTGATGTCAAACTAACAGGTCTATAATTGCTAGATTTAATCTTAGACCCCTTTTTAAACAATGGAACAACATGCGCAGTACGCCAATCCTCCAGCACTATTCCTGTTTCTAATGACATTTGAAATATTTCTGTCATAGCCCCTGCTATTTCTACACTAACTTCCCTCAATGTCCTAGGGAATATCCTGTCCGGACCTGGAGACGTATCCACTTTTATATTTCTCAAAAGTGTCAGTACTTCCTCTTCTTTGAATCTCATAGTTTCCATAGCTACTCTACTTGTTTCCATTACCTCACATAATTCAATATCCTTCTCCTTGGTGAATACCGAAGAAAAGAAATTGTTCAATATCTCCCCCATCTCTTTTGGCTCTGCAGATAGCTGTCCACTCTGACTCTCTAATGGACCAATTTTATCCCTCGTTATCCTTTTGCTATTAATATAGCTGTAGAAACCCTTTGGATTTACTTTCACCTTACTTGCCAAAGCAACCTCATATCTTTTAGCTTTTCTAATTTCTTTCTTAAGATTCTTTTTACATTCTTTATACTCCTCAAGCACCTCATTTACTCCATGCTGCCTATAATTATTGTAGATCTCCCTCTTTTTCCGAACCAAGTGTCCAATTTCCCTTGAAAACCATGGCTCTTTCCAATTTTTACTATTTCCTTTCAACCGAACAGGGACATAAAGATTCTGTACTCTTAAAATTTCACCTTTAAATGTACTCCATTTCTCTTCCACATCTTTCCCATAAAACAAAATGTCCCAATTTACACCTTTTAAATCCTTTCGCATCTCCTCAAAGTTAGCCTTTCTCCAATCAAAAATCTCAACCATAGGTCCAGTTCTGACCCTCTCCATAATTATATTGAAACTAATGGTATTGTGATCACTGGTCCCGAATTGTTCCCCAACGCATACTTCTGCCACCTGACCCGTCTCATTTCCTAATAGGAGGTCCAGCACCGCCCCTTCTCTAGTAGGTACTTCTATGTATTGCTGCAAAAAACTATCCTGCACACATTTTACAAACTCCAACCCATCCAGCCCATTTACAGAATGTGTTTCCCAGTCTATGTGTGGAAAATTGAAATCTCCCACAATCACTACCTTGTGCTTACTACTAATATCTGCAATCTCCTTACATATTTGCTCTTCCAATTCTCGCTCCCCATTTGGCGGTCTATAATACACCCCTATAAGTGTTGCTACCCCTTTCCCATTTCTCAGTTCCACCCAAATAGCCTCCCTAGATGAGCCCGAAACGTCGCCTATTTCCTTCGCTCCATAGATGCTGCTGCACCCGCTGAGTTTCCCCAGCAATTTTGTGTACCTTCGATATTCCAGCATCTGCAGTTCCCTTTTGAACACGAGTAGGAGATATTTTAGGTTGAGACCCCTCTTCTTGCAGTAGTCAATTCTAGAGTTAGTGAATGCTTGAGTTCCATGAACAAATTAGCTGAAGCAAAGACAATATAAAGGAGGTAGACAAAAGTGCTGGAGAAACTCAGCGGGTGCGGCAGCATCTATGGAGCAAAGGAAATAGGCAACGTCATTGCTGTTGCCTATTTCCTTCGCTCCATGGATGCTGTCTACCTTCGATTTTCCAGCATCTTCAGTTCCTTCTTAAACAATATAAAGGGGGATGTGGGTAGTATTGGAGTAGGGCAGGTGATGTGGTAACCGGACATGGCGCCGACAGACAAGAAGCCGAAGCAAAGAAGTCGAAGCCAAAGAATCGAATAGAAACGAGGCCGAAACGCCAATAAACCAAAAGAGTCCGAAGACGAAACGCCTACTAATCGAAAGGATGGGAAGCCTAAACGCCCTTTCGATTAGTTTGCATTTAGGCGTCCAATCCTTTCGGTTAGTAGGCGTTTCGTCTTCGGACTCTTTTGGTTTATTGGCGTTTCGGCCTCGTTCCCATTCGTTTCTTTGGCTTCGACTTCTTTGCTTCAGCCTCTCGTCCGTCGATGCCACGTCCACACACGGGTGATGTATGCCTGGATCAAATGGTGCAGCAAGATTATGGATAAAGTTGTTCTGTTTTATAGGATGACCAATGTGAGGGAATAGCTATGAAATTCATCTTATGGCAGGAAGTTTAGGCAATGGCTTACATATTGAAGGCATTAAATATACATTGAGATCTTTGTGTGACAACATACACACATTGAAAGCTGAACACAGCACAATGCTCTCCATGGGGGAATCCGGGACATGTGGAAACATATTACAGGCATGTCAGCTCAAACGTGATGGTTATATCCTAAGAAACTCCATGCTCCAGAAAATCATGTTATAAAGACAATTGTGTCGATGGGGGAAAGGGAGTTAGGGGCTAAAGAGTTTCATAGTCACAATAACAATTGATTTTACTGCAACATTTTCATATAGAAATGTATTTTCAATAGTAATAAATTAATCTTTGTTACTGCAGCTAGAAATGCTAAAGGCCTGTGGTGTTTAATAGTGTTTCATTGCATAAGTGTCAACCAAAGTGATTGTTTGTCAAATTCAATGGCCACCCATGGTTAAAGGAGCAGCTACTGTATGTGCTTATGTGACAATGGCATTAACTTACTGCAGGGAGGTTACATGGAAACAGATTTTTTCCCTTTGTACTGTTTAAATCAAGGGCAGCTTTTTTCTGTCTGTCAACTTTGAGAATAACTTTTAAATGGTTCCCTAGTTTCCCATCAAAACCAGTTTGGCCCAATTAATGCTAATTGTGTTACACTAATTCTCATTGTATTCAACTTGTGTTGTGAAGACACGTGTTACAGCAGAACCATTTGTACTTGTAGCATGTCTATTCAGCACAGCAGATTCCTAAATTCATATTAATACACCCACAATATAAATAATAAGCATATATTATACCTTTTACTTCACATTCTAGGAGAGAAAACAAACTGAGTAAGAGGAAGGATTATGGGATTACTAGAGTGATATAAAGTGAAGGAGACATAAAGAAAATACTTTTTCAAAGAACATCTCCAATTATTAGAATCTGCAAGAAATGTGTATATATGTTTAAATGTTGTTTTTCAATGACATAGAGATTGTTTGGTAATAAGCAAGATATATAATACATCATTAAAAAGACTTACAATCGAATGAATAATCCTTACTTTTTCCTCTTGTGTTTAGTGAATGCCAAATCTGTCTGTACAACATAGATTAATAAAACCTCTGTAGTTAAATTAAATTAAAATTAAACATAAGTAAAGGTAGTCCCTTGAGGGTTGAGATCAGAGGAATTGATAAAGATATTGAGCAAACTATTATTATCTTTAAGGTAAAATATTTTAGAAAGGGCACAAACACCAGGATCCAATGAGAATTAAGAACTTAAACAATTTGTTAGAAAACAAACAATTAGTACTGGAGATATTAATGGGACTAACATATTATAAACACCCTCACCTAATTATCTATGCCTTATGATTTCAAAAATGATGCACAAATGGAAGTTACTTTGGTATTCATCTGCCAAGTATCCAAAGATTTTAGAATGATCCTTGTTTTATGAGTGATTTTATAAATGATTCATGGGAGGGAGCGAATTATGCTCTCACTAAAGCAAGGAGGAGGAGGAGGGATGGAGAGCCTTGTAATGTGGTTTCAAGACATCAATCTTCCACCTAGTGGAAGAGTCTAGGACAAGGGGCTATAGCCTCAGAATAAAATGACGAACCTTTAGAAAGGAGATGCGGAGGAATTTCTTTAGTCAGAGGGTGGTGAATCTGTGAAATGCATTGACACAAGCGGCTGTTGAGGCCAAGTCATTGGGTATTCTTAAGGCACAGATTGACTGATTCATGAGTAGTATGGGTGTCACGGGTTATGGGGAAAAGGCAGGAGAATGGGGTTGAGTGGGAAAGATAGATCAGCCATGATTGAATGGCGGAGTAAACTTGATGGGCTGAATGGCCTAATTCTTCTCCTATAACATGAACTTATGATTTTTAACAACCTCTATAGATGCAAGATAGAGAGCATTCTATCGGGATGCATCACAAGTTGGTTTGGCAACAGTTTTGTCGAAGATACAAGAACTTAGAGTTGTGGATGTAGCCCAGTCCATCGCACAAACCAATTCCCCACCATTGACTCCACCTATACTTCACATAGCCTTGGAAATGCAGCCAACATAATCAAGGACCTTTTTCATCCTTTTTCATCCCCTCTTCCCTTCCCTGTGGTTTGTAGATACAAAAGCTTGAAGGCACATACCACCAGATTCAGGAATAGCTTCTTCCTTGCTGTTAACTAACTACAGACAGGCCTCCCATTAGGGTGTAGTCTCAATCTTCCAATCTACCTGACTGCAGACTTTAGACTTCTTCTCTGCAACTGTAACGCTATAAGGCTGCAACAGTATATTTTTCATTCTGGTATTTTTTCTCTTGTTGTATTTGTATAGGACTTGATTGTCCAGTATGGTATTATTAGACTGGATAGCACACAAGTAAAGCTTTTTCACTGTTTCTCAGTACATGTAACCATAATAAACCCCAATACCAATACCAACAGTAATCAATAAACCATTTAGCTTAACATCAGTGGTGCTAGAAACTGCGTTTCAAGACTTGTAAAGTGAACATTTGTTAAGAGAGAATGTAAGAGTATGATGTAAACTTTCTTACAGAATGTAGCGGCAGATTTTTATATCGTTCAAGAGATTAGCCGCTAAATGGACTGCATGGTTTAGGGGAATGTCTTTATACGCATGTGAGCTCACCGTCAGACCTTCAGAGCTTCTTCACAGATAAGTCTGCAAAAACACAGTCTTTTGATTTATAAATTATTTATTGTTGATGAAAAACAATAAGGCACATCCAAACTTCTTCCGACTCGTTACTATAATCTTCATCGAACTCCAACTTATCGCTTTAAACATTAGCAAAATCCTCGTGTCTCTGTTACACTTCGTATGGTCAAAGGGTAAACCTTCTCCATGCTGGTCTGAAACTAAACTAACAACTAAGCTTCTGCGCAAGAAACTTAGCTCGAAACACGCCCAAAAATACATCATAAATCCCACCCACAATATAACGGGCAGTCTAAAATTTAAAGACACATGCCATCATCAATAACACACAAAACAAGCCAAATGGCCACTAAACAGAATGTTATAATGTTCTGGGTGAAAGGTTATGCTTCATATTATTAGAGATTTACAGTATGTATTGGACCGAGAATAATAGTTGACTGAAAGCAGTAGAAGTAAACAGTTGTTTGCAGAGTGTAGCCAGTGGATACCATGGGGATGTGTAAACTCTACACGTCACTGATGTGGGAAAGTACGTTGTGAAGCTGAATGTGCTACAGACAACTGGACGACTGGCAAATGTATTGCTGTATTGTGTGTTGAAATGTGAAGTCATCCACTTTGGTCGGATAGCTATTAAGGCAGGTTAGTGAAATGTGTTGCACCTGTAGTCAGGATCGATCCCTGGTCTCTAGTGCTGTAACCAGCAAGTCTACCCCTGTGCCACTGTGCCACCCTCCGGCTTTTCCTTCTTATCCTCCCACTTTCCCTTCCTTCCTGTTCCCTTGCATCCATATCTCTCCACCCGGCTTTACATTTCACTCCTTCACATTTCATTCCTTTACTTGTCTGAAGCGCTTTTGTCTCCGTTTTACCTCTTACAAACCTTTGTCACTTGCTCCACCCATCTGCCAATCAACTCCCTTGTCTATATCCACCTATCGCTTACCAGGCTTTGCCCCTCTCTTTTCCAGTTTCCATCGGTCTGTAGAAGTCTCCTGACCCAAAACATTGTCTGTCCTTACCCCCACAGATGCTGCCTGTCCCGTTGAATTCCTCCAACCTTTTGTTTTCTTGCTCAAGATTCCTGCAGCTGCATTTTCTTGTGTCACTGCTGGTATCACTGTGGGTGGAGGAAGGGAAGCCAATGCTGCTCATTCTTTGGCTGCGTCAGGACAGAGAAGAAAAGAGTCAGACAGCTCGACAGATGCTGGGCTGACTGGAGAGATTCTGGTGTGTGACCACATGCCTGACCTTATCAATAAAGTCTGGGGAACATAAAGTTCTTGACGAGGGTTTCATGAACAGATGGGCTGAATATGAGAGGAGGTGGACAATGTCATTGAGATAATGCAAGCCGATTTTATGGTGAAAAAGACGGATGTTAGAAGCTCAAGGTCGTTGGAAGCTTAAAGTCAAGTGGAATGCAGTTTAAAAGCAACATACAGGTCCACCAATGATTTTCCAGCAAATGGTGTTCTGCACCCCTCTCCCCCCACCCCCGCCCTTTAATCCGGTCAAAATCCCTCCCCGAATGTGGCGCCTAGGCCGGTGAAGCGGCCGGTCTCGATCTCTAGCGGACCTCTGAGCCGATCAGTGGGTCGAATTTGTTGCCTGCGGCTAGGAACTGGAACTATGGCCCGTCCCCACAGCTGTCTTCCATGGCTGAATTTGTGGGCTGGTATCTTGGCCCTTAAGCCGTGACCTTTGTTTGTCAATGGTTTGTCAAATTGGTGGTGGACCTGTACCTCACTCTTTTTAAAAAAAAAAAAATTTAATTATTTTTATTAGAAGTACGGTAAATTACAATAATACACAACACATATATCTTAATACATTTTTTGTACCGCTTCATTTTTTTTGAGCTTTAAGAAAAGGATAGAAGTAAGGAAAGTAAAGAAGGTGCGCAAGAGTCGTGAAGTGCAAGAGAGTGTTGGGAAAAGAAAGCCCCTTAGAAAAGAAGTTAGAGAAGGAAGTGAAGTAAGAAAGTAGACCCTAGAAAAGAAAGAAAAAGAAAGTAAGGACAATCGCTCTATTATAACATTGAACTCCGCAGAAAGATTACCAACCAAGTCTGTTTTTGTTGTTTTACCTCCCATTGCCAGGTCCTGATACCATTTATTTATTTATTTATTTATTTTTAAAATTACTATTGCACCTCATGCTTGTAATAGGTCCATAAACGTAGACCACGTCTTTTGGAATTGGTTTGCTTTACCTGCTAAGAGGAATCTCATCTCTTCCAGATGTAATGTTTCAAACATATTTGATATCCACATTTTTATTGTTGGTGTGGGCGCATTTTTCCAGAATTTAAGTATGAGCTTTTTTTCCCATTATTAGCCCGTAATTGAGTAAATTCTTCTGATACACGTTTAATTCAGGGATACCTTCCGATATCCCAAAAATGATCCATTCTGATTTTGGTACCAGTTTTATTTTAATTAATTTTGAAAAAATATCAAATATTCCATGCCAGAATTTTTGGATTTTTGTACAAAAAACAAAAGAATGCGCTATGGTAGCTTCTTGACACAGACATTTATCACAGATTGGTGAAACATTAGGAAAGATTTTATTTAATTTAGTTTTTGAATAATATAGTCTATGTAATGTTTTGAATTGGATAAGCGTATGTCGTACATTGATCGAGCATTTATGCACCTGTAGTAAATGATTATCCCAGCTCTCTTTTGAAATTTTTATAGCTAATTCTTGTTCCCAGTCTCTTCTAATTCCATCTGTTGTGGGTATTTCTATGTTTAAAATGATATTATATAAGTACGATATTAGATTAGCTGATTCCGCCTTTGTCTTCATTGCTTCATCCAGTAAGTCGGAAGACATATTATGATAGTCTTTTGTGTATTTTTTCAGATAATCATGAATTTGAAGATATTTAAAATATTGGTTATTTTTCAAATTATATTTCAGTTGTAGTTGTTGAAATGATAGTAATTTTCCCATTTCATACAGATCTTCGAGCGTTTTGATTCCCATTCTTTCCCATTGTATAAATGATTTGTCTATGATTGATGGTTTAAACGATGGGTTATTGACTATTGGTATTGAGAGAGATAGGTTTCTTAATTTTAGATTCTGTTTTATTTGTTTCCATGTTCTAATTGTGCTATGTATAATTGGGTTTTTATTATAATTTTTATTATTCAAATTTATTGGTGAGAGGATAATCGCTCCTATATTACTCGGGGAGCAGTCCCCTTTTTCCATTACAATCCAGTCCGCCTGCTGGGCAGAATTGTCCAGCAGGTGAATCATATTTTTAATATTTACTGCCCAATTATAATACATAAAGTTAGGGAGCGCTAGACCCCCCCCCCCCCCCACTCTTTTCGTTTATTAAGGTGTGTTCTTTGTATTCTATGGGGTTTATAATCCCATATGAAATTTGTAATGTCTGAGTCCAATTTTTTGAAAAACATTTTTGGGAGATATATAGGTATTGATTGAAATAGGTATAGAATTTGTGGTAAGAAAATCATTTTTATAGCGTTTATTCTGCCTATTAAGGACATCGGAAGTGTTTTCCAGAATTTAATCAAATTATTTAATTTCTTAAGTAAGGGATTATAATTGGCTTTAAACATATCCTGGTAATTTCTAGTAATTTCAATTCCCAAATATTTGAATTTTTCTGTAGCTATTTTAAAGGGGAATTTACTGAGGTGTGTTGAGTCTTTTGGTTTTATCGACATAATTTCACTTTTGTTCCAATTTATTCTATATCCTGAAAAGGATCCAAAGTCCTCAATTAAATTTAATATATTCGGTATACTAATTTGTGGTTTTGTGATGTACAGTAGTACATCATCGGCATATAGGGATATTTTGTTATTTGAATATTTTGTATTATAACCGTAAATATCCAGGTGTGTTCTTATTTTTTCAGCAAGGGGTTCAATTACCAAAGCAAATAACAGCGGAGATAATGAACAACC
This sequence comes from Amblyraja radiata, assembly GCF_010909765.2. Classification (NCBI taxonomy): domain Eukaryota; kingdom Metazoa; phylum Chordata; class Chondrichthyes; order Rajiformes; family Rajidae; genus Amblyraja; species Amblyraja radiata. Next base: position 22,254 of record NW_022630550.1, on the reverse strand, counting down.
TTGTCTATTGCCCCTTGATAGTTCAAATTTCGAGGATAATATATTATTAGTTAGTATTCTAGCCGTAGGTTTGTTATATAATAGTTTTATCCATGCAATGAAGTTCTCTCCCAATTGGAATTTTTGCAATACTTTAATCATATAATCCCATGCTACTTGATCAAACGCTTTTTCTGCGTCCAGTGAGATGATAGATAACTCTTGGTCATGAGATTTATGTGAGTGCATTATGTTAAGCAAACGTCTCAAGTTATTGAATGAATGTCTCTTAGGTATAAATCCTGTTTGATCCTCATTTATTAGTCTACTAACATACCTGCTTAGTCTACTGGCTAATGTTTTCGCTATTATTTTTTGATCCGTATTTAACAAAGCAATAGCTCTATATGATCCTGGTTCTTCTATATTTTTATCTTTTTTAAGTATTAATATGATCGTTGATTCTGCTAGTGTTTCAGGTAAGCTTTGCTCTTTAAAAGCATATGTATACATTTTCTGTAATCGTGGAGTAACTATGTCATAAAAAGATTTATAAAATTCATTACTGAATCCGTCTGGTCCTGGTGTTTTTCCATTCTTTAGTGTTTTTATTGTGTCTTCTATCTCCTTAGAAGTAATTTGTGCTCCCAGTTCCTCTTGTTCCCTCAGTTCTAATTGTGGTAGGTTACAGTTATCTAGAAATTCTGAAATTGTATTATTGTCTATTAACGTTTTAGATATGTATAGATTCTGGTAAAATTGAGCAAATCTTTTATTGATATCCTTGGGTAATGTTAATAATTCCCCTCTGTCTGATTTAATCTTTAATATTGCATTCTCTTTTTCCCGTTTTTTCAGTTGGCGTGCTAGAAGTTTGTGGGGTTTGTCCCTGAATTCGAAGTGTTCTTGTTTTGTGATTTGAAATAATGTTATAACTTTCTCTGACAGTAATTTATTTAGCTTGAATTTCAATAGTAGGATTTTATTATGTTTATCCATAGTTGGATCTTTAGCATTATCTATATCTAATTGTTTTATTTGTTCTTCTAAATGTCTTTGTTCATTCTTATTCTTTTTATTTTGATAAGCTTGAAATGAAATAATGACTCCTCTAATAAATGCTTTGAAGGATTCCCATAATAGCGTGGGGGATATATCTGGTGTATCATTTATCTCAAAAAATAGGTCCATCTGTTTTTTTAGATATATACTCCCTTGTGGGTCTTTTAAAATTTGCGAGTTAAACCTCCAGAACGATTTATTCACAGACATTCCTTCTAGTTTTAAAACAAACGTTAACGGAGAGTGGTCTGAGATCGCATTAGTGTGGTATTTAGGGTTCATAGTGTGCGGAATTAATTTTGTATCCACAAGAAAATAGTCTATTCGTGAGTATGTTTTATGCACCGTTGAATAAAACAAATAATCCCTTCCCGTCGGGTTTGCAATCCTCCACACATCTAATATGGGGAAAATGGCGGCGGCGGGAATTTCAAATTAACAACGGTCCCTTACCGCGAATCGGCTTCATCTCCTTCAATTGCCGACTGCGGTATATTTCCATCCCGGACGAGGTCTTGATCTACCACCTGTCGTGGGACCACTGGAGGGTCGCTCCAGTTGAGGTGGTCTGTGGTCTTTTTTGGCCGTTTTCGGCCGTTGAACGATCGTCCCCCTGCGGCCTATACAGCTAGCCGCCAGAACCGCTTGAATCCCTGCACGCTGCCCGGAGAGGACGCTGGCGTTGACTGTTCGCCGCTTCTCCGCCCGCTGTCCCCCACCCCGACGTCTGTTACCTACCTGTTAACTGTTACCTACCTACCTGCCTGTACCTGTGCCTGTGCACCATCGACGCTGGACACCTCCTGTGCCTGTTCTCCATCGATGCTGGACGCTGGATGCTGGGCACCTCCTGTGCCTGTGCACCATCGACGCTGGACGCTGGACACCTCCCTGCACCAGCTGGATCATCTCTACACCCGCACTGCTGGACAACCTCTCTACACCTGCACTGCTGGATACTCTCTTCACCTGCACTGCTGGACAACCTCTGCACCCTCATCACTGGACTACCTCTACACCTGCTCTGCTGGACAACCTATTTGCTCCCTCAATTGCTGGACACCTCGCTGCATCTGCACTGCTGGTCAACCTCTTTGCTCCCTCACTGCTCGACACCTCGCTGCACCCGCTCTGCTGGACAACCTCTCCGCTCCCTCACCGCTGGATACTCTCTCCACCTGCACCTGCACCGCTGGACACCTCTCTGCACCCTCACCATCATGCTCAAATACTCGACTCTGCAGATGGCTGGTTTCTGCAACAACCACATCCCATCCTGCATCCAGGTCGTTAAACAGCTTGGACTTCTGCGTCGACCCCGTTACATCCACAGAGGCTCTCGGCGCAGGCGTGTTTGCTTCAACCACGGACGTTCCATTCCATCCCTCTGCTCATTACCACGCTCTGCCCCCCCTCAACCGCGTCACCCCCCACCCCAGCTGACCGCACGCACTGTCAACCGGGACAACCTCAGATTTCTCCAGCCTGCCCCCATCCCTCCACCCTCTCACAATGCCAACTTTGCCCTCCTCAACACCAGGTCGCTCAACAACAAAGCCCTTGCCCTCCATGAACTAATCATTGACAACACTCTGGACTTCCTTCTGCTCACTGAGACCTGGCAACAACCCAATGTCTTCTTCTCCCTCAATCAAACATCCCCACCTGGATTTAATTACATTTCCAAACCCCGCCCCTCCCGCCATGGAGGTGGCCTCGCTGTTATTTTTAACCAGAATTTTCGTATCACTGAACTCACCTTCCCCCCAGTAGCATCATTTGAATTCCTCGCCTTCAAAGCCCTTTCCTCCATGACAGTCATCCTCATTTACCGGCCACCTAAACCAAACCCCTCCTTCCTATCTGACTTCACTGAACTCCTCACACTTGCCTCATCCCTCTCCTCACGTCTGCTGCTACTTGGTGACTTAAATATTCACATGGACTCCCCCACCTGCAGGCTCGCATCTGAATTCGCCTTTTTACTGGACAACTTCTCTATCTCTCAGCACGTCACCTTTCCCACCCATGACAAAGGTCACATCCTTGATCTGGTCTGCTCCATAAATCAACCGGTACTCGACCTCCATCCTTGCCTCTTCCCCCTCTCTGATCATAAGCTTATACGGTTCACCATCCCTTCTCCGACACCTCGCCCCCGCTTCCTCCGAGAAATCACCTTCCGGAATCTAAAATCCATTGATCCCCTCCATCTCTCTGACCTGCTCTCCACCACTCTCCCCCTGGACTCAACCCCCATCTCACCTGATGATCTCACAAACCATCTCAACTCCACCTTGTCTACCTCCCTCAACACTCTGGCCCCCCTCAAAACAAGAACCGTAACTTTCAACACATCCTCACCCTGGTACACACCTGCACTTCGTAAACTGAAACAGACTGGTCGCCAACTCGAACGACTAATAAAGAAATCATCTCTCACAGTCCACCTTGAAGCTTACAAACTCCACCTCACTGACTACAAAGATGCCCTCATTGCTGCAAAATCTGCCTACCTCTCCTCCATATTCACCGATCCCTGCCTAAACCACAGAACCCTCTTCTCCACAGTGGGCAACCTCCTCAAGCCTCGAGCCAACACTCTCCCTACCTCTACTCCGGTTCTCTGCAACTCATTCCTCCACTTTTTCGCTGATAAAATCAGCACCATCTATCAATCTTTATCCCCTGTACCCGACTCCCCAGCATCTACTCCACCACCTACCACGGCCCCTCCTTTCAACATCTCCACTGACCTCCTTACCCCTCCTCCACACTGCTTCCTCTCCCAGTTTGACCTGGTCACCCCTATTGAAATCTCCAAACTCATCAGCTCTTCCAAACCCACCACCTGCTCCCTCGACCCTCTCCCCACTCCCCTGTTGAAGTCCTGCCTCCCCGTACTCTGCCCCTACCTCACTAATCTCTTCAACTCCTCATTGTCCCAAGGAATTGTCCCCTCCGCTTTCAAAACTGCTGCCGTTACACCAATCCTAAAGAAACCTGGTCTTGATCCCTCCTCTCTCATTAACTACCGCCCAATCTCAAACCTCCCCTTCCTTTCAAAAACCCTGGAGCGTATCGTTGCGTCGCAACTTCATTCCCACCTCTTTGCGTATAACCTACTTGAACCCCTCCAATCTGGCTTTCGCCCCCTCCATAGCACAGAAACTGCTCTCCTCAAAGTCCTCAACGACCTCCTCACCTCTGCTGACACTGGTTCCCTCAACATCCTCATCCTCCTCGACCTGAGCGCAGCCTTCGATACAGTGAACCATAAGATCCTGCTCACCAGACTCAAGGACCTCGGCATTGAAGGCTCTGCACTCAGCTGGCTCCGTTCCTACCTTTCCAACAGATCCCACTTCATCTCTCTCCACAACCACACCTCTGCTACAGCCGCAGTCACTCAAGGCGTTCCCCAAGGCTCCGTACTCGGCCCCCTCCTCTTCATCATCTACATCCTCCCCCTTGGTCAGATACTCCGCCACTTCAATCTGGACTTCCACTGTTACGCTGATGACACCCAGATTTACCTTGGCACCAAATCCCCCCACACCCCCCCCCTCTCCCATATCAACTCCTGTTTGTCAGCTATAAAAACCTGGATGCAACATAATTTCCTCAAACTCAACAGCGATAAGACAGAATTCCTCCTCATAGGCTCCAAAGCCACACTCAGCAAAATCACTAACCCCACTCTCACCATCGACGGCACCACTGTCTCCCCATCTCCCCAGGCCCGCAACCTTGGCGTGATCTTTGATTCCACCCTCTCCCTTGAGCCTCACATCCGCCATGTCATTAAAACCTCCTTCTTTCAGCTCCGCAACATCGCCAAACTCAGACCCTCTCTCACTCCGCCTGCTGCTGAAAGACTCATCCATGCCTTCATCTCCTCCCGACTGGACTATTGCAACTCACTTCTCCTTGGCATCAGCTCCACCTACATCAACCGACTCCAACTGGTCCAGAACGCAGCCGCCCGACTCATCACCCACACCAAATCCTGGCATCACATCACTCCAGTCCTCAAAAAACTTCACTGGCTTCCCATCTCCCACCGGATCACCTACAAAATCCTGGTCCTCACCTACAAAGCCCTCCACCATCTGGCCCCCACATATCTCATTGACCTCCTCTCCCCCTACCAACCCGCACGGTCCCTCAGATCCACATCAGCCGGTCTCCTCTCCATCCACAAGTCCAACCTCCGCAGTTTTGGGGACAGAGCCTTCTCCAGGGCAGCTCCCAGGCTCTGGAACTCCCTCCCCCAACTGATCCGCAATTCCGTGTCCCTCCCCATCTTCCAGTCCCGCCTCAAGACCCATCTCTTCACCTCTGCCTATCCTTAGCCCCACGTCCCCGTCCCTTTTCATCTGTGCATTAATTGCCTCATGCTGTGTTTTGTATTGAATTCTGTCTTTACTTTGTGTACTAGTCATGTCTCTACTATTTATTTCATTCCCCTTACATGTTTTTCCTATACATGCTCAATTTTTGTAAGGTGTCCTTGAGACTCTTGAAAGGCGCCCATAAATAAAATGTATTATTATTATTATTACTGTGTTGTACTTCATATTGAGGTTGTGCAAATCATTGCAGGAGTAAATGTTGCAGGCAGTAGGAAATGTAATGTTTTAATAGTGTTTTATTGGTGGAAGTTTGAGCCAGGGGAGGGAGAGTATTCAAGCATTTTTTTTAAGTCGTCGCTCATAATGAGGTCAACAGCAATTGATCCACAGGGGAAATGCATGATGGAATCATCAATTATTCCTGGTAAATTTAGAAGGATGAGAGGGTATCTTTTAGAAACATATAAAATTCCTAAGGAATTGGTGCAGGAAAATGTTCCCCATGTTGGGGGAGTCCAGAACCAGGGGTCACAGTTTAAGAATAAGGGGTAGGCCATTTAGCACTGAGATGAGGAACAACTTTTTCAGCCAGAGTTGTGAATCAGTGGAATTCTCTGCCACATAAGGCAGCGGAGGTCAATTCACTGGATGTTTTCAAGAGGGAGTTCGATTTAGCTCTTAGGGCTAACAGAATCAAAGGATATGGGGAAAAAGCAGGAACGGAGTACTGGTTTTGGATGATCAGCCATGATCATATTGAGTGCTGGTTCGTAGGTCCGAATGGCCTACTCCTGCACCTATTTGCTATGTTTCTATGTTTCTAAATAGTTTGAGGACATTGCTACCATTCATGCTTCTCTCCATTTCCAGTTGCCCATATTTTTCTCACCTGCTTTTTGCTGTCATTTTGCAGCCATTCTACAATTAGGCAGCATCTGTCATTTTCAAAGATCCCCAAAGCAAATTTAATTAGAGATAGAGGTAACTCAAGTGCAAACTGCCTTCATTGATGGAAATGCACTTCAATTAAAAAAAATATCACTTTGTATATTGTTCTTGAACTTATTTTGACTGTCTCCTTGTGGCATCTAATTAAAGAGTTTGTTAACTTATATAACTATTAAATTCCCCATCAATATTAAAGATGCAGATACGATAATTGTGCTTAGCTGAAAGTATTTGAACATTTATAACTTTATTTGTGATGCACTTATTACTAGCATAATAGAAGTGTATAAATGTTTTAAAAGAACCAGTGAGTAAATTTGTTTAATGTATATCCCTTAAAAGGCAATATTTCATTTTATACGGCATGCAGTTATAGATACATGAGAAGCCTAATGATTTTATACAAAGTTATTTTTTCTTGATATTGTGTTTATCCTCAGGGAAAATCTTGGCTTATTGCTGGTAAGTGTTAATCATCTCTGGAGAAGATACAGAAATCCTCACTCAGTGTCTGAATAAATCAAGCCTTGTCCTGCATTAGGAAAGCCAGTTAGCATATTTTATTTTAAATTAATAATGTTTTTTTCAAAGATAACATGCAGTGCTTAAAGCATTGAGTTGGAGAAATTTGATGAAAAATGATCACTTCTAAATCGTTCATTCAGCTCTGCAAATTCAGCCTGGCGCACATTGTGTGAGCATCACTAATGCATTTGATGCCATTTCCTCTTGATGCAATGCAAGCAAAATTAGTGCATCTCATCAGAGGACCGAGCAACGTTGGACACGACAGGAGGATGCCATATTTAAGTTGTAGTGGCCTGGTGCTCTTCTGAGGAATTTCCCATTATTACTTTATGCCCTTTGTGTCCACGATCATCTCCTAATAGAAAAGGCCCACAGCAACCAAACCATCTTACTAATATGGATAAACTGATAGACCTGATGTGGTGAGTTATCTTCTCTTTTATTAACTTCTTTCACGTTAATGTAGCTGAACACTGTTCAATTCTGAGGAGCAATTTGATGTCCGTGATTCTTTAATGGCCTGTACAAGGGAAGACATCACTCAATCCTGGGGATCCAAAGATCAGGCTGTAAATTCAGTGCTTGGAATAATTTTCTGAGTGAAGGCTTCAAGTAAATCTGTGACGGCTGTCAGCAATCAAAGCCTCCTTTTTGTCTGTACTGTTTGCAGCTTATCATAGTTTCGTTTAATGTACTTGCCAGACTATGATGCCTGATTCTAAATTCTGAGTCATGCTATTCCATTCTTGACTTCTCCCTATAAATTATTTGAATAAGCACTGAAAATTAGTGTTATTAGGCAACTTATCCATCCTATCAACAACTCGACAGCGGTCCCAAGCTCCCATCTATTCATTGGAGACCCTTGGACTATCTTTAATCAGACCTTACTGGACTTTATCTTGCACTAAATGGTATTCCCTTGATCATGTTGCTGTACATGGCTCGATTGTAATCATGTATAGTCTTTCCGCTGACTAGGGAGCATGCAACTAAAGCTTTTCACTGTACCTCAGAACATGTGACAATAAACTAAACTAACTAAATAAAAACTCCCATCTGAAGTTCTTTGTCCACAGAAGGGCCCTGACCTGAAACGTTGCCTCTCCATGTTCTCCAGAGATGCTGCCTGATCTGTTGAGTTACTCCAGCACTTTGTGCATTTTTTTTGTAAACCAGTATCTGAAGTTCATTTTTTCTACTGAAACTCCCATCCTTGTTTCAAATCTCTCCATAATCCAACATCTGGATTTTTTACATTTTGGCATCATCAAATTACTAATCATTTTCTAAAGTTTATGGCCTTTTAATTTATAAATTTAATTCAATTCTGTAAGATCATTGCACAGACGTAAAGATGGCATTACCGCCTACCACATGTACACAATCTTGTTTTCAGCAAAGTAAAACTAACCCAGTGAAATCCTCTGTAAAGTGGTTTGAATTGCAATTAATTTATCTTAGTGATATAGCATGGAAACAGGCCCATTGGCCCACTGAGTCCACACTGATTATTGATCACCCATTCTCACTAGTTCTATGTTATCCCACATTCTCATCCGCTCCCGACACATTAGGGGCAATTTACAGATGCCAATCAATCTACAAACCTGCGCAACTTTAGGATGCGGGAGGAACTTTGTTCCTTGGAGTGCAGGAGGATGAGGGGTGATATTATAGAGGTATAAAACCACGCGAGGAATAGATTAGGTAAACACAATCTTTTTCCCAGAGTAGGGGAATTAAAACCGGATATTTAATTAGAAACTGAGGGGTAGCTTTTTTTACACAAAGGGTGGTGGGTGTATGGAACGAGCTGCCAGAGGAGGTAGTTGAGGCAGGTACTATCGCAACATTTAAGAAACATTTAGAAAGATACATGGATAGAGTAGGTTTAGAGGAATATGGACCCAAATTAGGCAGGTGGAACTAGTGTAGTGGGTCTGGGCAAGTTGGGCTGATGCTGTATGACTCTATGACTCTACGATACAAGGTCCCTGACAGCACCATTTTTACTTCAACTCATTCAGCATCATTTTGCCAGGGAGGTGCACTAGGATGATATTGAATGTGAGAAATTGGTGATGGAGCGTAAAACTACAAAAGCAGAGTGCTGGGAATGCTCCACTGTTCAAACAACATCAGTAGAGAGAGAGGCCCATGGCAGAAAGGTCAGTATGGGAATGGGAAAGGGCGTTAAAATGCTTAGCAACCGAGAGATCCAGTAGGTCTTACACAAGCTGAACACTTGCGCTCAGTAAGTCAAGGCCACCATTTTAACTCCCCTTCTCAGTCCCATACTGACCTTTCTGTCCTGGGCCTCCTCCATTACCAGAATGGGATCACAAGCAAACTGGATGAACAGCACCTCATAGCTTACAATTTCTCCAATTTTAGGTAACCTCCTAATAAATCTCTCAAATAAAACCCCTCCATTTCTCCCCTGCAAACCCCCCATTTCTTCCCCTCCCCTATAATCCTCTGTGTCCAACCTAGACTCCCAGCTATTTCTCCCCTTTCCCACCGCCTCCACCCCACATATCCCCCCCACCCCCACTTTCCGTCCTCTGGCTTTACAATTCACAACTACTCAACTCTCTCTCACACCTGCTTTTATCTCTGGCCTTTGTTTCAACCATCTGCTTATGAAAGAATAAACGCTCCCTTGTGTTAACCTGCAATGCCTTATCCTGCCTCTCCCCTCTTCCAGGTTTCTTCTCCCCCCCCCCTCCTCCCCCGACAATCAGTCTGAAAAAGCCTAATGCGTGATTGTCCCAATTCTGAAATAAATGTGGCTGTCACCATTGCACAGTGGATTTACATTTTTGGTCATGATTAATTTTGCAACCTGCAAATAAACCTTACAATAAGTTACTATATAATGAAGGCATTTCTCGATATCAAATTTAAATGCTGGAGCATATTAACAATTGGATTGTTAAACTGCCTGAGGATAGATATTTGAAATCAATGCATCTTTCATTTTTTTCACACAAATACTAAAAGTTAGAGAATCTTAACAAACACTTAGTTTGATATCTCAGCCTAGTGTTTTGCCAATCAATCTTTAATTGTGGGGAAACCATTTTTAAGGTTTAGACAGAGAACATTTTTGAATAGATCGTTCATTTTTGTCTAAGAAGGAACTGCAGCTGCTAGTTTAAACCAAAGATGCTGCCTATCGCACTGAGTTACTCCAGCTTTTTGTGTTCATCTTTGTCATTTGAATTAATGAAATGGAAATCTCTTTTGGTCAATATAGTTTTAGTGACCTTGTGTGGAATAAGTATGTCCAGGAAGTACAAATACTTCTGAAGATGTGTTGTTAGCAAGAGGAAGCCCTGCTGCACACCCATCACATTCCACACTTGATTGATTGACCAAACGGCACAGATATAAGCCATTCAGCCAACCGAGCCCACGCCAGCCATTGATCACCCGCTCACACTAGTTCTGCTATCGCACTCGCCTCATCTACTCCCTACGCACAATCTACACATGAACTTACAAACCCGTACGTCTTTGGGATGTGGGAGGAAACCGGAGCACCCAAAAGAAACACACATGGTCAGAGGTAGAACGTGCAAACTCCACACGGACAGCACCCATGGTCAAGATCGAACCCAGGTTACTGTGAAGCAGCAGCTCCACAAGGGACACCATTTTACGCTCTTATTTTGAGGCTCTATTTAACAGATAACAAAATAAGGATGGCCTGTGACACTCACCATGAATAAACTTGTCCAGAATGTAAGAAATAATTATTATGCTATTTGTATATAAATCAAACAATAAACTGCAGTAACCCCCATTTGCCCGGCAAATTTGAAAGATGGATACTGTACAGCTCCTGCAATCTATCATAGTTAGAGCAAAGTGGTTTGTTGTGGCAAGTAATTTGTTATCACTCAAATCCACCTCCAGGAGTGTTCATGCACAATTGTGTCACTCCAGCTACAAATCATACCACATGAAATATGCAAAGAAATTATTTTCTCACAGGATGTAGTGCCAGCCTAAATCACTTAACCTAATCATCATATTATTAAATCTCATCAATGATTCTTCCAATTTATTCTCATATCATGACACTCACTTCATGGTGATAATTTCGACCAGATGCTTCATTTGAGAAGTGAAAGAATGGCAAAATGTTTTGTCAAAAATATTGCTACTTAGCAGGGTTTTTTTCTCCTCCCTTTCGCTTAGTCATAAGAGTTATAGAGTGATATAGAGTGGAAACAGGCCTTTCGGCCCAACTTGCCCACACCAGCCAACATGTCCCAGCTACACTTGTCCCTTCTGAGCGCTAGGCACCAATCTAGGCAAATGTATTGGTCTAAGCAAAGGTGCTGGTTAATATGCAAAAGGACACAAAGTGCCGGAGTAACTCAACAGGTCAGGCAGCAACTCTGGAGAACATCAATAGGTGACGTTTTGGATCGAGACTCTCGTTCAGACTCAGTATTGTATTATATTGAGTAGTTTGTTAGTTACCAGTTATTTTGCTCACAGAAATATCACCTTCGCATATGTCTTCAGTAGAATTTTAGGTACTTTATTTTACCTGGCGTTATCACCCACTCCATTGTTTTTTTTAATATTGTTCTAAATAATTAAAATAATTAGTTTTTGTAGCTTCCACAGAGCCAACACAGTACTTCAACACAAGAATAACCTAAATGGTACCAATGGGCCAAGATGGATAGGTTTGTTAATTGGTTCTTCCTCCTGCTCCCAACATTGAGCAACAGGTTGGTTATGCAGAAAGTCAATGCCTTCCTTAGCAAGAACCTGGACCCAACACAATTTGACTACAACCACAATAGATCAATGGAGAATGCAGTCTCACTGACTCTCCACTCTGCACTGGACCACTTGGACAATCAAAACACACACGGTAGACTGTTGTTCAACGACTACAGCTCCGTATTCAACACCATCATCCCCTCCAAACATGTTACTCAGCTCAGGGAACTGGGTCTCTCTGCATCCCTTTCCAACTGGATCCACAACTTCCTCAGTAACAGACCATAATTGGTATGGATTGACAACATGTCTTCCTCAATAACTATCAGTGCAGGAGCACCAGTGCTCTACTCACTCTGTGTAGCAGGACACAGTTCCTTCTCCATCTTTAAATTCACTGACAATACCAACATTATTGAACGAATTACAGGTAATGATGAGTCGAGGATAATACGAGGAATCCAGAGATGCTGCTTGACCCGCTGAGTTACTCCAGCATTCTGTATCTTTCGGTGTAAACCAGCATCTGTAGTTCCTTCCTGCACATGTACACTGATTGCCTATTTGGAATTCAAAGGATGTCTTCAAGTATCACAATAGGTTCCAAATGTGTTTGTTTCTGCATCTAAGATATTTACTCCTACGCCTACTTCTTTTCTATTTCTAATCCCCTTTGCACTTCTGCAATTATCTGTTTGCTGAGAAATGCTGATGAATTATATGATACATATTTATGGTGCTGGCTGTGTGAAGATTGCACATTCTTCCTGTGGACAGATTTGTTTCTTCCCAGTGCCCTGATTTCCTCCCACACATGAGGGTAGCACAGTGGCACATTGGAAGAGCTGTTGCCTCACAGCACCAGAGACCAGGGTTCGATCCAGACTACTTTTGCTGTCTGCACAGAGTTTGTACGTTCTCCCTGCGACTGCGTTGGTTTTCTCCGGGTGTTCCGGTTTTCTCCCGCATTCCAAAGATGTGTGAGTTTGTAGGTTAATTGGCTTCTGTCAAATTGCGTGTAGGATGTGAAAGTGGGATAACATGGGATGCGTGTGCTTGTGATCAATGGTCACCATGGACTCGGTGGGTCGAGGGACCTATTTTCCTCGCTGCATCTCTAAACTAAACTAAACTAATGAGAATTCATAGGTTAACTGTTAAATTATCCTGATATTTAAGTGAGTGCTAAAGTCTCGAGGAGTTAATGGGAATGTGAGGAGAACAAATAGGGATGATGTAGAATTAGTGTCAGTAGGTGCTTGATGGTCAGCATGGTCTCATTGGGCTGATGGGTCTATTTCTATGCTGTATCCCATATGAGTCTAAGACTTTATGAAGTCAGTGGAACTACAGTTTAGATGTGGAGGGGATTCAACATAGTGTTTACTCCTCCTTTGTTTGCACAATAACAATTTAATTCTTACTCTCCATCAGAATGAGGTACAGGTCCACCACCAATTTGTCAAACCATTGACAAACAAAGGTCACGGCTTGAGGGCCAAGATACCAGCCCACAAATTCAGCCATGGAAGACAGCTGTGGGGACGGGCCATAGTTCCAGCTCCTAGCCGCAGGCAACAAATTCGACCCACTGATCGGCGCAGAGGTCCGCTAGAGATCGAGACCGGCCGCTTCACCGGCCTAGGCGCCACATTCGGGGAGGGATTTTGACCGGATTAAAGGGCGGGGGGGGGGGGGGGGGGGGGGGGGAGAGGGGTGCAGAACACCATTTGCTGGAAAATCAGTGGTGGACCTGTATGTTGCTTTTAAACTGCATTCCACTTGACTTTAAGCTTCCAACGACCTTGAGCTTCTTACATCCGTCTTTTTCACCATAAAATCGGCTTGCATTATCTCAATGACATTGTCCACCTCCTCTCATATTCAGCCCATCTGTTCATGAAACCCTCGTCAAGAACTTTATGTTCCCCAGACTTTATTGATAAGGTCAGGCATGTGGTCACACACCAGAATCTCTCCAGTCAGCCCAGCATCTGCCGAGCTGTCTGACTCTTTTCTTCTCTGTCCTGACGCAGCCAAAGAATGAGCAGCATTGGCTTCCCTTCCTCCACCCACAGTGATACCAGCAGTGACACAAGAAAATGCAGCTGCAGGAATCTTGAGCAAGAAAACAAAAGGTTGGAGGAATTCAACGGGACAGGCAGCATCTGTGGGGGTAAGGACAGACAATGTTTTGGGTCGAGAGGCTTCTACAGACCGATGGAAACTGGAAAAGAGAGGGGCAAAGCCTGGTAAGCGATAGGTGGATATAGACGAGGGAGTTGATTGGCAAATGGGTGGAGCAAGTGACAAAGGTTTGTAAGAGGTGAAAAGGAGACAAAAGCGCTTCAGACAAGTAAAGGAATGAAAATTAACACTACAGTCAAGGCTGATCCAGAAATGGAAGATGCATCCAACAAGTTTCAACAATTATAGCTATTTATTTCTAATCGGCTGAGTAGGTTGGAACAGAGGCAGTCAAAATAACCTGAGGATGCAGATCGAACTAATTTTACACTTGATGTGGCAAATTATTTGGAAACACCTATATCTGGCTGGATTTGTCATGCACTAGTGAAGTGTTTATCATTGCAGAGTCAACAGCAGGAATGGATACTACCGCTATATAATTGAGGGTATAAAGAATCTATGCACAGCCACGTCACAGTTGCAGGTATATTCTCTGACAATCTGTGCTTATTAGTATCACTATCTGGCACAAAGAAAATGTTTTGTACACTCCAAATTTTAAGGAAATCTGTTAATAATTTAAAGCATCTCGTAGGCATAGGGCTAAAAAAAATAGAATTGTTATCATGCCCTTATTGAATGCCAGTGGTAGGGGATGATATTGTTCTATTCTCTCAGGCAACAAGAGATTAGATATACTTTTATATCATATAAAATAATGATCAGGGAACTAATTTCACATCCATTTTAATTTTCTAAAGATTTTTTATGTACCATTATGCCTTAAAGCCACCAATGTGTTAAAAAAAAACCTGATTCATTTTCGAGAACGAACACTTCTCTATCTTCTGGCTGCTTTTAAAGCTTCATGATAAAACAAAAATGTATTTAGCTGTAACATTCCCTTCATGTGTGGATCTCAAGGTTATTGTTTCTCGTGAGCCTCGCGTGGGGCATCTAAATATCGCTTTATTGCAGCAGTTCATCTTGCACTGTGTCTTGTAACCACAGCATGGCACTAGTCCAGCTACAGCATTAAGTATTCCTGCTCAGTAGTGTGTTCCCTGTCTTATTGAAGCCCCAGTGCCCCTGGAATATCACTGCGACAAACATGTTCTGCAGTGAATTGATGACAGCTTTGATAAACGAGGACTTGGAACTGCATTACATGCTGCAGTGCTTCTCTTCAATCGGCATTCATTTCATATGTGCTTCTATTTCGAGAGCTCTCCAGTTATTGACACACACTTATTTGCTCCAGATTTCATGTTACAAATAAATTGACCAGGTTTCACCGATGTGCGGGCAGCAGTGTGATCCAACTGGTCATAATCCTGGAAGTTAGTACTGAATGGTGATTTATAATTCAAAGTGTCAAATGATGAGAAATATTGCCTCCTGCATTTCACACTGGTTTATGGGAATTATGAAGCCTAACATCCAGATAACTTGTTATTGGCCAGCAGACGGGAGCAAAAGCTGCTTCCATTAATTTTTCAAACCAATGAAGCAATGCTTGAATTTCTAAACTCAATTTAGCTCTCCCGTGCTTTCCCATCAGTCCTAATTAATCTATATAAAAACAGTGTGAAATTCATTGGAATTCGTTCAATTCAATGGAAATGTCAAAGACTAGAGGGAATAGCTAAAAGGTAAGAGGAGCAACGTTTAGGGGAGATGAGCTGGGGCAATGTTTCTTTACATGGAGGGCAATGAGTGTGTGGGACGTGCTACCAGGATGATGGAGGCAGATACGATATAAAGAGACTTTTGTATAAGCACGTGGATATTCATGGACTGGAGGGATCTGGGTCAGGTGCAGGCAGAGATTAGTTTATCTTGGCATCTTGTTCGGAACAGACATCGTGGGCTGAAGGGCCTGTCCCTACGCTGTACTATTTTTATGTTCTATGTTCAATGTTCATTTCCCAACTTTATTCCACATTGATCTTAGACTGAGATGCAAACTTTGCTACGATCATTGAAGGTCAGGAACTTTAGACGATAATGACTGCTAAAGGTTTTAACAGTTAATATTGCAGCAGGAATTACTAAGAGCTTATATCAACATACCTTAAGGCTTTGCATCCACTGTGTTATTGAAAGCCATTTTTCTCCAATATCATTAACAACAACACTAATAAGGCAAAAACCCTATTTGCAACTGTTGACAGACTGACCAACCCCCCAACACAAATACCTCCTAAACTCCATTCCACGCAGAAATGCAATGAGTTTGCATTCTTTTATACTGATAAAATTGAAGGCATCAGACGTGCCATCAATATCTCCGCTTTAAAAAGGCGGAGCCTAGATGCCTCTATTATTAACAACTATAGACCAATATCAAACCTATCTTTCATAAGTAAAATCATTGAGAAAGTTGTCCTCCAGCAACTTAATCACTTCCTGGCTTCAACTGGCTGCTACGACAACTTCCAGTCAGGATTTCGACCTCTTCATAGCACCGAGACCGCCCTTATTAAAGTTATAAACGACATCCGTCTTAACACAGACTCTGGCAAAGTTTCAATATTAATGCTATTAGACCTCAGTGCTGCATTCGAACACTGTTGATCACTCAATACTTTTGGACAGGTTGGAAAAATGGGTGGGGCTTTCAGGCACAGTCTTAAGTTGGTTCAGGTCATATCTACAAGATAGGAACTATTTCGTTTCCATTGGCGACTTTGTATCAGTACCAACCAACGTGACGTGTGGAGTCCCGCAAGGTTCGATCTTAGGGCCCTCTTTATTCATCATCTACATGCTCCCACCAGGGCAAATCATGCGAAATAATAATATTGACCACCACTGCTATGCCGATGACACTCAAATCTATGTAGCGCTATCACCAAATGACAATCGCCCCATAGATCTGTTGTGCCAGTGCATTGAGCAAGTCAAAGACTGGATGTGCCAAAATTTCCTCCAACTAAATAAGGACAAAACGGAGATAATTGTTTTTGGTGCTAAAAAAGAAAGGCTTAAAGTAACCCAACACCTTCACTCTCTGTCCCTGAAAACTTCAAACAAAGCCAGAAATCTCGGGGTTATTATGGATTCAGATTTACATTTCGACAGTCACATCAAATCTGTAACAAAATCGGCCTACTATCACCTCAATAACGTAGCAAGACTAAGAGGACTCGTGTCAGCTCAAGACTTAGAAAAACTTGTACATGCCTTTATTACTAGTAGGCTAGATTATTGTAACGGTCTCCTTGCAGGTCTTCCGAAAAAACTGTCAGGCAGCTACAGCTTCTTCAGAACGCTGTTGCTAGAGTTCTAACAAAGACCAAAAAATGTGAACACATTATACCAATTCTTAAATCCTTACATTGGCTCCCTGTATGTCAGAGAATTGATTTCAAAAACCTACTGCTCACCTATAAATCACTACATGGTTTAGGGCCAAAGTATATCACTGACATGCTTCCACTATATAAGCCTTCTAGACTGCTAAGATCTTCTGAGACCAATCTGTTAGTGATTCCCAGAGTAAATACAAAACATGGGAAAGCAGGATTTAGTTACTATGCAACAAATAGCTGGAACAAACTTCCTGAAGATTTAAGACTTGCCCCAACATTGACCACTTTTAAAAGAAAACTGAAACTTTTATGTTTACTTTAGCTTTCAGCTAAATCTTAACTACATTGCACTTTTAACTTTTGCACTTTTCTATAATGCATTTTTAACTTTGCTTTTATTTTCTTTTAATTCTTCTATTTTATTATTTCATTTTATTGTATGACATGTTTTTATGTGAAGCACTTTGAGTCTGCCTCGTGTATGAAATGTGCTATACAAATAAAGTTGCCTTGCCTTGCCTTGCCTAACACCACTTCCCGACTAACCTGGATTTCACTCAGTTCCTCCATCTCATTTGACCCACGGTCCCCTGCTATTTCCGGAAGATTATTTATGCCTTCCCTGGTGAAGACAGAACCAAAGTAGTTATTCAATTGGTCTGCCATGTCCTTGTTCCCCATGATCAATTAACCCGTTTCTGACTGCAAGGGACCTACATTTGTTTTAACTAATTTTTTTCTCTTCACATATCTATAAATGCTTTTGCAGTCAGTTTTTATGTTCCCTGCCAGTTTTCTTTCATAATCTATTTCCCTTTCCTAATTAAGCCCTTTGTCCTCCTCTGCTGGACTCTGAATTTCTCCCAGTCCTCTGATAGGCTGTTTTCTTGGCTAATTTGTATGCTTCATCTTTTGTTTTGATACAATCCCTGATTTGCCTTGTTTTCCACGGATGCACCACCTTCCCTGATTCATTCTTTTGCCAAACTGGGATGAACAATTGTTGTAGTTCATCCATGCAGTCTTTAAATGCCTTCCATTGCAAATCCACCGTCAACCCTTTAAGAATCAATTGCCAGTCTATCTTGGCCAATTCACGTCTCATACCCTCAAAGTTACCTTTCTTTAAGTTCAGAACCCTTGTTTCTGAATTAACTATGTCACTCTCCATCCTAATGAAGAACTCAACCATATCATGGGCACTCTTGCCCAAGGGGCCACGCACAACAAGATTGTTAACTAACCCTTCCTCATTGCTCAATACCCAGTCTAGGAATAGCCTGCTTAATCGTTGGTTCCTCTACACGTTGGTTTAGAAAACTATCCCGCATGCATTCCAAGAAATCCTCTTCCTCAGCACCCCTGCCAATTTGATTCACCCAATCTATATGTAGATTGAAGTCACCCATTATAACTGTTTTACCTTTGTTGCACGCATTTCTAATTACCCGTTTGATGCCACCCCCAACTCCACTACTACTGTTAGATGGCCTGTACACAATTCCCACTAGCGTTTTCTGCCCCTTAGTGTTTCGCAGCTCTACCCATATTGATTCCACATCCTCCAAGCTAATGTCCTTCCTTTCTATTACGTTGATCTCCTCTCTGACCAGCAACGCTACCCCACCTCCTTTTCCTTTCTGTCTATCCCTCCTGAATATTCAATACCCCTGGATGTTCAGCTCCCAGCCTTGGTCACCCTGGAGCCATGTCTCCGTGATCCCGACTATATTATATTCATTAATAGCTATCTGCACATTCAACTCATCCACCTTATTACAAATGCTCTTTGTATTGAGACACAAAGCCTTCAGGCTTGTTTTTACAACACTCTTACCCCTTATACAATTATGTTGAAAAGTGGCCTTTTATGATTTTTTTTGAAGTGGCCATAACATGCCCCCAGACTTATTGGATGAAGCCATGAAGACAAAGGCTGAATCAGCAAATCTAATATCATACTTATACAACATTATTTTAAATATAGAAATACCTACAACCGATGGTATTAGAAGAGACTGGGAACAAGAACTAGCTATAAAAATTTCAAAAGAGAGCTGGGATAAACACTTACTATATGTGCATAAATGCTCGATCAACGTACGACATACTCTAATTCAATATAAACATTACATAGACTATATTATTCAAAAACTAAAATAAATAAACTTTTCCCCAATGTCTCACCCATTTGTGATAAATGTCAGTCACAAGAAGCTAACATAGCGCACTCTTTTGTTTTCTGTATAAAAATTCAAAAATTCTGGAACAAAATATTTGAAATCTTCACAAAATTATTTAAAATAAAACTTGTACCAAAAGCAGAATGGATCATTTTTGGAATATCGGAAGGTAACCCCGAATTAAATGTGTTTCAAAAGAACTTACTTAATTACGGGCTAATAATGGGAAAAAAGCTTATACTCAAATTCTGGAAAAATGCTCCAATACCATCAATAAAAATGTGGATTTCAAACATGTTCGAAACACTACACTTGGAAGAGATGAGACTCCTCCTAGCAGGCAAAGCAGACCACTTCCACAGACGTGAACTGCATTTACGGAAACTATTACAAGCACAAGGTGCAATAGTAATTTAAAATATAAATGGTACCAGGATCTGGTAACAGGGGGTATAAAATAAAAAAAAATTAAAACACGGTTGGTATATCCTTTTTTGCGGAGTTTTGTGTTACAATAGAGCGATTGTTTTTCTTTTTTTTTTCTTTTATTTCTAGGGTCTTATTTCCTTTCTTTACTTCCTTCTCTAATTTCTTCCCCAAGGGGCTTTCTTCTCCCAACACTTTCCTGCACCTTCACGATTCTTGCTCACTTTCCTTACTTCTTTTATTTCTACCTTTTTTAAAGCTCGAAAAACGAAGTGGTACAACAAAATGTAATAAGATTTATGTGATGTGTATTACTGTATTTAAAAAAAATATATATAAAAGTGGCCTTTTTTGATTTTTTTATGGTTAGAGAGCGGGAGAGGGGGAGATATATATATCATCTATATCTCTCGTTTCCCTCTGCCCTGACTCTCAGTCTGAAGAAGGGTCTCGATCTGAAACATCACCCATTCCTTCTCGCCAGAGATGCTGCCTGACCCACTGAGTTACTCCAGCACTTTGTAGCTGTCCACGTTCTCCACAGAGATACATAGAAACATAGAAACATAGAAAGTAGGTGCGAGAGTAGACCACCAGGTCCGTCGAGCCCGCACCGCCATTCGCTCATGGCTGAACACTAAACAGACACACTTACCCACAAACAGTAGACACAAGACACAGAACACAAGACACTACCCTCCCCTTTATACTGCTATCACCCCTCTCCACCCCAAGAACCTCGTGATCTCCTGGGGGAGGCAAAAAAACGGTTAAAACCCAGGTCCAATTCGGGAAACAAATCCGGGAAATTCCTCTCCGACCCCAATCCAGGCGATCGACACTTGTCCAGGAGATCACTCAGGTCTTACTATACTAACCATACCTAGGTCCATATCCCTGCCCTCTCCCCGTAGCCCCTTATCCCCTTGGCAGCTAAAAAAACATCTATTTTAGTCTTAAATATATTTAAAGTTTCTGCTTCCACTGCTCCCTGGGGCAGTGAATTCCATAAATTAACACCCTCTGGGTGAAGAAGTTCTTCCTCATCTCAGTTTTAAAAGAGCCCCCCCTTATTCTGCAACTATGTCCTCTAGTTCTAGTTTCCCCGATCATTGGGAACATCCTCGGTGCATCCACCCGATCAAGGCCCCTCACGATCTTAATGTTTCAATGAGATCGCCTCTCATTCTTCTAAACTCCAAAGAGTAGAGTTCCAGCCTACTTAACCTTTCCTCATATGTCAATCCCCTCATTGCAGGAATTAATCTTGTAAACCTTCGCTGCACTGCCTCCAGGGCTAGTACATCCTTTCTTAAGTATGGACCCCAGAACTGTACACAGTATTCCAAATGTGGTCCTCACTAATACTGTGTACAGCTGCAGCAAGACCTCCGTGTTTTTATACTCAATCCCCTAGCAATAAAGGCCAAAACTCCATTGGCCTTCCTGATTGCTTGCTGCACCTGCATACTAACTTTTAGTGATTCATGTACTAATACCCCTAGATCCCTTTGCGTTGCATTACAACGCAGCTCCTCCTCATTTAGAAAATAACTTGCCCTATCATTTTTTTTCCCAAAGTGAATGACTTCACATTTAATTAGTATTAAATTTCATCTGCCAAGTTGTTGCCCACTAACCTAGCTTAGTCTATATCCTTTGCAGACTCTTCCTATCCTCCTCATCCCCTACTTTTCCTCCCATTTTGTATCGTCCGCAAATTTTGATATTATTACACTTGGTTCCCTCCTCCAAATCATTTATATAATTGTGAACAACTGGGGTCCCAGCACCGACCCTTGCGGAACCCGCTAGTTACCCGGTTGCCATCCCGAGTATGAACCATTTATCCCCACTCTCTGCTTCCTATTTGTAGCCAATCCTCTACCCATGCTAATATATTACCCCCCAATCCCATAATTTTTTATTTTAGCAAAAGTCTTTATGTGGCACCTTGTCAAAAGCCTTTTGGAAGTCCAAGTATACCACATCCACACCGGTTCCCTTTATCCACCGGGTTGTTACTTCCTCAAAGAATTCGAGCAGATTCGTTACACAGGACTTCCCTTCACAAAACCATGCTGGTTCTGTCCGATGAATTCATGTTATCCAAGTGCCCCGTTAGTGTTTTCTTTAATAATTGTCTCTAACCTTTTACCCACCACGATGTTAGACTAACCGGTCTATAGTTACCCGCCTTCTGTTTATTCCTTTTTTAAATATAGGTGTTACATGTGGCCATTTTCCAATCCATGGGACCGTTCCTTGCCTCCAGGGAGTTTTGGAAAATTATCACCAATGCATCCACAATCCCCACCGCTATCTCCCTCAAGACCCTTGGATGTAATCCATCAGGCCCAGGGGATTTATCCTCCTTCAGTCTCATTAATTTCCCTAATACCACCTCCTTGGTGATCTTAATAGTATTTAGCTCCTCCATTCCTACCGCCCCCTGTTTATCCAGCGTTGGAATATTTTTTGTGTCTTCTATGGTGAAGACTGATACAAAATACTCGTTTT